>NW_022987514.1:405000-527500 GCF_902827165.1 Trematomus bernacchii
CAGAGACAGGAAGTCGCCCACTGACTACATCCGCAACGGATACCTCTACGTCACCGAGAAGTAAGTCCCTCACTTCCTGTTCACATTGATTATTGTTCCCGCACAATGTTTTCAGACAGAACACAGATGAGGAGGGAGACTGAAATACTTACAGTTTTGAGATCAAGCTGAGGCCGTAGTATTTATAGAAGATCAGAAATAATTGTCAAATTTCTCCAAACTTTACTGTCCGTACATTTCATTTAAAAAAACACAAGTGCAGAATAAATACTGTGAAACGCGTAAAACTGGATCCGTGTTTGTTCCTCTGTGTTTTCAGTCATCTGTGTTTTGAGAGCTCCAGCTCCAGATCCGGATCCTCCAAGAGGAACAAAGTCATCAAACTGGCCGACATCACCGACATCCAGAAGGTTTGTTCTGACAAAATGTTGCGTAGGGCCCCAATTTGGCCAGGGGCAGCACTGCCTTCGGCATGGGAGCCTGCCTGCAGGCGCCAGTCTCAGGACACCTCCACTCTGAGGACACCTCCACTCTCAGGACAGGAAGTGCACGCTAAGAATTACAAAATAAAATCTCCACTATCAGTACAGCGCCACTTTCCAAACAGGAAATGCACGCAAATACAAAATAAAATGGTATACAAGGTGTCCCTATATAAATAGGGACACCTTGTATGGTTTACTCACAGTACAGCACCACTTTCCAAACAGGAAATGCACACTAATACAAAATAAAATCGCACTGACACTTATTATATATATAAATAACGACATCTTGTATTTTAGTCACAGCCGCTAGACAACAGTGGAGGGTTCGAGAAACAACCATGTTTGCCGGGTGCAGTGCGGCGGAGGTTCCAGCCCGGAACCTCCACCCCGCTGTGGGACCCGTGGTGGGACCCCTGAGTCAGACGGTGCGTCTTGGTCACGGTTCATATCGGGCGGCCCGGGAAGGAAGAGACACGCAGAGTGGGGGAAGTCCCCCACCCCAACGCAGCACACCCTCCCGGCCATCAGAGTCGAACCCGCAGTTAGGAAGAACCGACCGCCAGAGCACCGGCACTAGGCCGGGCCGGCAGAGGCCCTCCGATGGTGGGTCGCGTTTGCCATTCGATCAGTGAGAGAAGAGGAGAAAAATGCAACATAAATGGTCAAAATCCGTTAATATATGGATGAGTGGGGGGGGAAACGGCTGGACACAGGCCGTGGGGGGACACCCGAGACCGGGCAGTGTCCCCGGTAGAAGGAACCGGGTGAAATAGCCAACAAAAAAATAGGCACTCGTGAGGCGGGCAGAGTCCCCTGTCAACTCCTGTTACATTCCTCCATGGTGTCATTTGAGCGAAAAATGGCTAAGTCAACTTTTACAAGGAACCAGGCTGGGGGGGTCAAAAGGGCTTGACCAAGGCCGACCCAAAGTGCATGGTGAGCGGACTCATCACCTCCGTGATGAGTCTCCATTGTGATTTGAAAACTTCCATCAGACGAGTCCTTCGGTGGTGGGGGAAAAACGTGTTCGTCAGAATCGTCACTTCCTGTCCTGAGAGTGGAGTCTGCAGGCAGACCCCTCTCGCCTTCGGCACACAAATATAAAAATAAATAAGTTAGAACAATATTAAATATTTAAAACAAGTGAAAATCTTTGTTGTTTCTAGTGACAAAACATTGAAAGACATCATCTTGGACTTTGAGGAACCGGGATGAACATTTTTCACTATTTACTAACATTTTAAAATCAAGTATTCTATACTGATATATAAAGGTCAATCAGAGTTTGTTTTACTTGTTGTTTTGTTTTCAAATTAGTTTTTTTTAAATGTTTGTGTTTTTTCTCTTCTCAGTACAAAGTGTTGTCCGTGCTGCCGGGGTCAGGGAGCGGCATCTCCATCGCAACGCCGTCCACAACAAAGGTACGAGAAGACAGGGCGCTATGATCTGATGTAATGTGGAAGTTAATGAGTTAAATTAAGATATAAAGCAAATGTGCAAATAACAAGAGAGCCTGGAATGGATTTCTACGGTGTAAAAATACTGTTACAAGTTAAAGGGGCCCTATTATACTAATGTTCAGGTGTATATCAGTATGTAGTGTCTCTACTTTAAAGAGTCCTCTCCTGCTGATGTTCAGGTGTATATCAGTATGTAGTGTCTCTACTTTAAAGAGTCCTCTCCTGCTGATGTTCAGGTGTATATCAGTATGTAGTGTCTCTACTTTAAAGAGTCCTCTCCTGCTGATGTTCAGGTGTATATCAGTATGTAGTGTCTCTACTTTAAAGAGTCCTCTCCTGCTGATGTTCAGGTGTATATCAGTATGTAGTGTCTCTACTTTAAAGAGTCCTCTCCTGCTGATGTTCAGGTGTATATCAGTATGCAGTGTCTCTACTTTAAAGAGTCCTCTCCTGCTGATGTTCAGGTGTATTTCAGTATGTATTGTCTCTACTTTAAAGAGTCCTCTCCTGCTGATGTTCAGGTGTATATCAGTATGTAGTGTCTCTACTTTAAAGAGTCCTCTCCTGCTGATGTTCAGGTGTATATCAGTATGCAGTGTCTCTACTTTAAAGAGTCCTCTCCTGCTGATGTTCAGGTGTATATCAGTATGTAGTGTCTCTACTTTAAAGAGTCCTCTCCTGCTGATGTTCAGGTGTATATCAGTATGTAGTGTCTCTACTTTAAAGAGTCCTCTCCTGCTGATGTTCAGGTGTATATCAGTATGTAGTGTCTCTACTTTAAAGAGTCCTCTCCTGCTGATGTTCAGGTGTATATCAGTATGTATTGTCTCTACTTTAAAGAGTCCTCTCCTGCTGATGTTCAGGTGTATATCAGTATGGAGTGTCTCTACTTTAAAGAGTCCTCTCCTGCTGATGTTCAGGTGTATATCAGTATGTAGTGTCTCTACTTTAAAGAGTCCTCTCCTGCTGATGTTCAGGTGTATATCAGTATGTAGTGTCTCTACTTTAAAGAGTCCTCTCCTGCTGATGTTCAGGTGTATATCAGTATGTAGTGTCTCTACTTTAAAGAGTCCTCTCCTGCTGATGTTCAGGTGTATATCAGTATTTACAGATGGAGCATCTTATTTCAGACAGTTTGAAACGCGAGGGTCGTGATTGGTCCGTGATTGGTCCGTGATTGGTCCGTGATTGGTCCGTGATCGGCCCGTGATCGGCCCGTGATCGGTTCGTGATGAAGAGCCGGCCCCCAGTCTGACTTGATACCGCCCCCGTGATAAATACATTTAATTATTGTGAAGCCAGCTGCAATGGATGATTGATCCACCAGGGGGTGCAGTGGGGTTCCACACTGGAGCTCATGTGAAATCAACTTCGATACAGTAAACTGGATGTACAATATGTCTGGTATTAATGTATAGCGGATCTTTGTTAAGATCCATATGTCACGGATAGGATCATAGTCTGTGCTAAATAAGACATGTAATCATTTACAAAACATCACCATGTTGTTATTTAACAAAATAATGTTGTTTAGTCGAAAAAAACGAACGAGAGGAAATGCAGCCGGCTCTCCCGATTTTTAATCCTAATTTAATCATCATCTTCACCACGATCATTTATGTTTATGTTCGCCGAATTGACATGAAATCACTGACAAATATGAATATTCTGTATTCAACTTCATTAAAACGATCAGGACCCTGGGTGTTATTTTTCCCCACAATGAGAAATAGTCAGAAAAGCAGAAAAAGAACACTCAAACCAAGAGATGAGTTATTATTACAACGTGACTTCACTATTATTTAACAACTGTTTTTATTTGGTTCTTTTATTTGGGGTTAAGTATAGGTGAATTGCACTAATGTGGGAAAGATCGTGATGTCTCCTCCGATCAGCTTTATGATCTTCGTTCTCCCGCTGTGTAGATTGGGGGACTGCCGTCCTCTGTCTTCATCACGTGAAACAGAGGATTTCGACATTCTGTATTCCTTGCTTACTTCCTTAAACCTTTTCTCCTCCTTATCTCTTTCATGACTTTTTATTTAATGCTTTATAACAGCTGCTGTAATAGTTCGTTTAGAAATCCTAGAAACAGTTTTACGGCAGCTCTCATTTACGGTAACTCCTTCTGACGTCATAACCGGATATGAAGGATTTTCAGAATAAAAGCTTGGCATTGAGATTTTATGAGAACTTCCGGGTTTTTCACAATAAAACAGCTTTTAAACTGACGGTATGTTTTAGACTAAATAATGCTATTAAACATTAAACATTTTAATTTCTAACATTTTGCATTTCAGACTTCTGGAATATATTGCGATATGAACAGGGTTGGGAGGGTTACTTTGTAAATGTAATCAGTTACTGATTACTGAATACATGGCTCTGAAAGTAATCCGAATACAGTTACAGTTACGTGTCTTAAAAAAGTAACGTAATCAGATTACTTTTAGATTACTTTTGGATTACTTTCTTTATCCATCACAAATGAGAAAATAATAAAACAAATACAAAGAGGAAACAATTTGATATGTCTACAATTTATTTTAGGAGTATTAATATTTTTTCAGATAGGATCATACATTTACAAAACATCACCATGTTTTTATTTAACAAATTAATCTACAATAAATCCTAATCTTATATTATAAAACATCACCATGTTTTTATTTAACAAATTAATCTACACTAAATCCTAATCGTATATTATAAAACATCACAATGTTTTTATTTAACAAAATAATCTACAATAAATCCTAATATTATATTATAAAACATCACCATGTTTTTATTTAACAAAATAATCTACAAAAATTCCTAATATATAATATTATGGTCCTATATTTAACAAACTATGCCTATCTGCGGCCTATCTACAGTTTGCCTATCTGTGGCGGAAACCAGGGCGAGGTGTTTCTGGATCCGTTTTTCGTGGGCTCCTCAGTCTCTCGTTTACCTGGTTCCTAATGTTATGCCACTGGTCCGTGGTCAGGCCTGGGAACCGACGGGAGACACTGGACTCAAGTGTCTGCCTCACATTGAGGGGAAGAGGCATTTTCCCTTTGCTCCCCCTCCAGTTGGTGATTTTGACCATGTTCTCATATGAGTCAAATGGCAACATGGCCATGAACATATCACCCGCAAATTTCTCAGGTTTCTCAGTTTGAATAGGAGAAGGGCAATGGTTATCGATGGTGCTTTTAAAGCCTATTGTATACTAACTGTGTGATTTATATTGCTTTTCAAATGCATAGGCTATAGGCCCCCCATTTACACTGCACTTCCCGTCAAGAATATGAATAGCACTTAGTTAGATCACTTTACAGATCAGGTTGGACCAGCCCTTCTCTGTCGCTACTCTCTGCAGGTCCGCTCCATTTCCTACTGCAGATCAAAAAAAGCTAAAAATATGTATTTCTTAATAAACTAAATAGGCCACCATTGGTAGCAGTTCTCATTATATACTTCTCAGTAACTGCTCCCCTTAAATTAAATGTATTCTGTAGATTTTGGGGATTCATTAATGCATTTATTGCCATCACCATGCTTTTATCATAGATAACACGGCAGGGCCCGTTACAGTTTGTTTTCATCTGATTTCAAATAAACAAAGTCTTATTAATATATTATTTATTAGAATATTAAACTTGTTTCGCCAAATTTAGATGATAAATACAACTATGAAGCTTGTAACGGCATAATTACTTAAGAGGAGAACGGAGTAATTTTACGTTACAGCAGGCATAACAACAGCCAGTGTTTATTTTATTATTATATATAGTCGTTATTCATTTGTTTTAAAGCTCAATAAGGAAGATTTAAACTTTCACACACGTTGACCGGCGAAAAACTGCCCGGTTCCCTCGGCCCCCACCATGTTGAATAAACAGAAGGCTGCTTTTGTGGAGGAAGTTACAGCGCTACGTACAGGCTCGGCATATGCAGCTTTTTCCAGCGGTATCCATAAATCTCTTAATTTTGACCTCAAAGTGCACCAGATTGATGCATTTAACTTCAATATAAAGAAAAACATCTTCTGTTGTAAAAACAATAACATTATAAATAGTAACATAGCTGAACATGGTATTGCACATTTAGCTTTCAGTGTTACTGACCTGAGATGTTTTTATTACATGAATTAAGGTGACTGAGGCTTTTTAACATAGACTTTTCCAATGTCTGAGTGTAATATCTGCATTTTCTATTTTGGTTTGATAAGGACACATCCTGGGGATTGTGTTTACAAACATTGACCATACCGTTCACCATCCCCCACCCCCCTACTGTATGTTGATTTTGTTTGCCTACATGTAAATGGGTGGCATTTAGTACCTACCCCCCTCTGAGTGAATACCTGTTGTACCTGTCCGGGGCTAAGCCCATAGGACGATGCTCTGATGTCAACCCCCCCCCGTTGACAATTTACGAGCGTCTAACTCTCTCCCCCCTCCCCCGTCGCACCTTCTAACAGAGCCCCCCCACATATCAAATCCCAATTTAACCCCTGGCCATTGGAGCAAATGAAAGAGTTTTAAAAATGTTTACGTTTTGGTAAGTTTTTAGGGAAATGTTGTAATATTGCAACGTTGGCCTTAGGTGGGAGCAGAATTTCTGTATTTCTACTCACATTGTCTGAATAAATATATTGAACAACTAAGGGTTAATTTGCAGGATTGATTGCTTACTTAGCCCTATATCAGTATATAGCATGAATAATAATCACACATCACTCATATTTGTTATGAATAATCATTTATCATGTATTAAATAGTAAGTCACTTTGGATAAAAGCGTCAGCTAAATGCAATTTATGAAAGCCTCACTCAGGATTTTTTTAACAAGTGTTTTTATTGCTCTTGGGGCATTAAAAACAAGATTTTAACTTTAGTTTTTTATATAATATCTGCATTTTCTCTTGTGAAAAACTAAGTCTTAGTTTGGCCATAGTTATTTAATATATAGCGCCATCTCCTGGTTAAATCCTGAAATTGAAAATCTGGCAACGCCCTCTTGGAAAATAGTGGGAGGGCTTAACATTCCCAGATACTGGTCTTTGGCAGGTCTTAGGCAGGTAACTGGCTGGTAGTAGGCAGGAAGCTGTAAGCTGGAGTCTGAAATAAGATGCTCCATCTGTAGTGTCTCTACTTTGAAGAGTCCTCTCCTGCTGATGTTCAGGTGTATATCAGTATGTAGTGTCTCTACTTTAAAGAGTCCTCTCTGCTGATGTCCAGGTGTATATCAGTATGTAGTGTCTCTACTTTAAAGAGTCCTCTCACGTCGTACAATGTGTCGGAGCGCGAGCCAATAGAAGCGTGAGTAATACATAGTGATGTCTTGTTGCACGCCTTTCTGGGGTTTTTCCCTTGGGTTAGGGTGAAATCCCTGTGTTCCCTCCAGTTATATTGTATACATACATTTAATTGATAGATTACATGTTAAGTAAAGTATTATCACCTCTGAATTGAACTCACTTCCCATCTTGTTGCAGCCGATGGTGTTCGGCGCGATGATCCACAGAGACGAGGCCTTCGACGCCATCTTTAACCAGCACACGAAAATCGTTTCCGCGGCAACAGCCATCGAACCGGAGACGTAGTAACACCTTCACAAGGCTGCCGCCACACACACGCACACACACACACACATACATACACACACACACACACTGGGACTGTTATACTGTTAATTAACCAGTTTTTAAATAATCCGGTGACGTTAAATCACAGATTTTCTGTCACCAATGATTTCTTAAACAAGTTCCCACAAAACAGGAAACAATAAGGTACATTTTTAGTGCTAATTAATTGATAAATCCTCAATTATGTCCGGTATTTATCTCTGGAATAATGTCCTGCATATTAATGAATATTGTCCAGAAGGCGTAAGGATATTGATCTTAATTAACCACGTATAATACGGCTGTACCAGAGATACAGTATATGGGCTGTACCCAATATTTTGAATCTACATCCATTATGTTGACATTTCTAATTGTAAATAAAAATGAAAGCTGCACAATAATTTGTAATAGTTTTTAAAAAATGATTTTAACTATATATGGATTTTCTTGGTTCAAAAAAAAGAGTTACTGGTACTTATGACCCTTTTTGAGTTAAGGATCTCTCAAAAACTTAACATAAATATTCACTTACGACGATAAAATGTAAAGAATAGAAGGAAATTGGTAAATTTGAGATTTAGAAACACATCCTGCCATTTTTGCATAAAAAGTTACTTAAAATTATAAATGTATTATCAGAAAATTATATTACTGTCAATTTTGTTTGTCAACTAGCCATTGATGCTCTAAATCAGGGGTGTCAAACTAAATGTCATCATAGGCCACATTAACATTATGGTTCACTCAAAGGGCCGGTTGTAACTTTAAGACTATATAAATATATAATATATAAAATAATGTATTATATTACATTATTGCCTCTGCGTTGGATTATTATCTGATAACTTCATAATTAACTACGTCTGAAAGCAGAAGTTTAGGACAAATGATTGCAAGTGTCTTCAGTGCGCATGTCACAAAATGAGATGCATTATGGTTCATGTAGTTTATGGGCAACGTGCTTCTGTAAAGCGGCATGTAACCGTATAATAAACGTATTGTCTTCTTTCAGAGCTCTTGCGGGCCACATAAAATAAAGTCGCGGGCCGGATTTGGCCCCCGGGTCTTGAGTTTGACACCCCTGCTCTAAATCATTGTACGAAAAGGGGCAATATGTCCCTCTTTGAGTTAATGATCTCTCCCAATCTTAACTTTTAACATAAATATTCCCTTTAGTATGATTAAAAAAGCAAAGGATAGTAGGAAATGACCATATTTGAGACTAAAAACAGCATAATTCCTGACATTTTTGCACTTTAAATGGTTTATATATAATCCATAAAAGTTGGCTTCAAATATGTCTTGTTATTTGGTCATTACAGTTCAGTACTTGGTACAAAATATAACATGTTGACCCTCTTTGAGTTATGAAAATCACCGTTTTTTTTCTTCTAATGAGCTTTTTAAAACACTAAAATCGTACTTATTTCCTTTAGTGTCTTTACACTACATCATGAATATTATACTTGAACATCTTAACAATGTGTTAGTGCTGAAATATGAACATATTACATTTTCTGTTATTAATGAGAAATGTTTTTACGTTACTCTCCGTGTTTGAAATACTTTACATCATATCTTCAGGGATTTATAACATGATGTAACTCTGTATTGTACTAAGCCTTACAGCCAGTTTGTATTATAGTATGTTGGGTTTTTAATGTGGTGGGCGGACACTGTTTGTTTCTATATGAATGTGCTGAAAGATTTAATGAAACCACAAAATCGACCGCAGGGGAGCTTTTATTTTGGCTAAAAATATAAAATCTAATGCTAATATAACAGACACAACCTGTGATACATACGTTTTGTTTAATCATTGTTCATACTTCTTATGCTTTAGCTTTCTTCACAGTCTATAACTTAAGAAACTATGGCTAAAAAAACAAAAAAATAACCAAAAACAAACTTAAAATATTACATTTCTGTCCATTTTCTTTGAACTTCATCTCCTAGCTTGATGCTAATCGACAAGCTAACCGATTGAAACGTTGACCTGGGCCGCTTTTTTTTATCACAGTTAAGATATATTTTACTTTAGCTGAGAGATAAATGAAGAGGCTTAAATACATGTATGTTGTAATATATAAATATTTAAGGGGATTGTTAGCTTTAGCCTCTTTAACACTAGCTAATCGGCTAAAGCTAAACAACTGGAACTGACCTAAAACCTTTTTTAAATCACAGTTAAGTTATATTTGACTATAGCTAGGATGTTCAAAAGAAACAAAAATATATTCATATTAACATATCTATAAATATTTAAGTTTTTTTTCTGATCTGATTAACGTTAGCTTCTTTAACCTGAGCTAATCGGCTAAAGCTAAACAAGTTAAAACAACACAATGAAGTATTTTCTTCAGTTCAGCTTTTCTATTTTGACTTTGTACAAAGCTCAATTTCATATCAATCTGACCTAAATGAGCCACTTAAACAACAACAAACCATGTCATTTTTATTTTGACAACATTCTTATACCCATCAAAATGTAGCCTATGTTTATTTTTTCTCTAACACTAGTCAAGCTTTTTAAATTGGACCTTAACTGATGATTTTTTGGCAGCCTGATTACGTGTCTGTTACCCAGCTAATGCTATGTTTAAATGTTGTCTCTATTTTTATTTTCAGTCTGAAACCTTTAACAAGCATTTAACACTTTTATTTGACGTTAAATTCACTCTATTTCAATGGAAAAAGTTCCACATTTGACAGAAAAGCAACTGTGCAGAATAGGTAAGGCTATCGTCTTTAAAATAATTAAATGTACAATTTCTGAACACGAATATTTGTTTCTAAGTTGCGCTCAAAACTCAGACTTATAACATTAACATTTTATCATTTTCAATAGGTATTTGTATTGGTCCAGTTAAGCTCTTTCTTTGCCAAATGGAATTCCTTATTTTTTAAAAAGGTTTGATTTTCTGAACTTTTATGAAATTCTTCCCCGGTTTATTTTGTGGTTTCTCGGGTTCTGCTTTCGTCTCGTTTACGTGAACTTCTCTGTCGGCTGCTGTCTTTCGGATACAATGGTTTTATAAACTGGTGTTGTTGTATACATAGGTGGACGTTTTTTAAATGAAATGATTGCTCTTCCTAAATTGTGATGTACATTTTTTTTTAAGTAAAATCAAATGTCAAACACTGACAGTCTTCTGTTTTTGTTGTTGTTTTGCGCAGTACCACGTTCAGCCTGTTGGTGTCAGTAGAGAGTCAGAGGAGACTATGAAAAACATATAAACAGTAAATTCATAAACACTCTAATTTCTCTGTAGTTATTATTTGAGATGACTTTAAACATGTGTTAAAATTGGACGTCAGGAATTAAAAATCACTTATTTTGATGTTACATTTTATTTATTATTTGAACAATCTTTTTTATTATATATTTATAAAATATATATTCTTTGAAGACATTTATATATATAGTTTATATTTTTTATAAAATACAGATAAGACTAGAAAATTAAATAAAGGTTACTTATTATAAATATTATAATTGGTATTATGTTTGTATTCTTATTTTCCTTTTAAGTGTGAGAGTATAATTGATTATTATTGTTATTGTTATCACTGTACAATGTTTTCTTCATTTTGTTTTGAGCCAAACACCAACAGTCTTTATTTAAAGTTGTATTTATTGTTTCTGCCCCAAATTCTGCCTCATGCTGACAAATGTTTCTAAAACCTTTTGTGGGTCATAACGACAGAAGTTCAGTTTGTTCTGTTTTAATGTTTTACAGCCTTCAGTATCAGCAGGGAGGGTTTTATTATCACTGACGGTAACAACCAACATAACCAGTAAATAATCAACTCACCTGGAGGGAAAGGCTCACGTATTAAACGCACAGACTTTCATTCTTTAAAAAAAACAACCACAACTTTTCCCAGGTTTTAACTACAGAGCTGTTTCCCTTCTTCTATTCTATCCTGCTGTTTGCCTTTGCTCTCTCAGATGGAGTGAAACTATGCTTTAAAGAAATCAAATTATCATTAATATATTAACTTCTTACACTGTGTTACCTTGGATTATCCAAAACATGGAGAAGATTATTGATTAAATAATAATAATAGAAATCGTTATTTTGTGGGTGAATTATTCCCTTAAAGGTGGGGTAGTTAAGTTTGAGAAACCGGCTCGAGATACACTTTTTGTTATATTCCATGGAATGCTCTTAACATCCCGATAGCAATGAATATCTTAAGTGCTTTGACAAAAAATCCATAAAAAAATGTAATCTGTGGAAGCCGTAGTATACTGTAAAAAGCACGACCAATCATTTTAGTCGGCCCGGCTAAAATAACTGGATGGCTTACCTGCCTGTCAGCCTTCCATCTGTGCACAAACTTATCTCGTGCCCTCATTGGTCATGTGCGCGTTCGTGTGTGTTGGAGGAGGGGCTCTATAAGGAAGTGGCAGATTTTTTCCGGTTGTGTATTTTCAAATTCTAGCGATCTCGAGCCGGTTTCTCAAACTTACATACCCTACCTTTAATAAACAAGTCAGTTAATTCAAAATGTTTTGCCTCTTTAAACTAATTCAGTTATATTTATATTTATATAAATAAAATATATATTCTAGCTGATATCTTTAGGTTAAAAAAAATACCCTATTCACCTGTAGTGTCTCGCCTTAAATTCAATCCTTGCATCCCTCATTTGCGTTTTAAGAGCAATGGGACGTCACGTGAAGCGACGTCCATTTGTGATGACGCCGCACAGCTGATCGTCTGACAGCAGCCAGCTCTGTCCCCATTTTTTTCACAAACACCCCCGCCTCTGTTAGTGCACATTTACTGACACAAACATTTGTATCATCTGTTGTAGACCCAGATAAATAAAATAAAATAAGAACTCGTTCTCAAAAAAGATAAACGCCATTCTTAAAATGTATAAACAAACAATAGTTTGATTAATATTGATTTGAGTGCACAAAAGAATGACAATTATTGAGAGAAGAAAAAGAGATATGTTATCTATCAAAACCCAGTTAGATTAACATTCATTGGATTGTCCAATCAGTGAGCGATACACAGTAAGGGGGCGGGGCGAGTGGCTGAGAATTTCACCGGAGGATGGTCTGGTGGTTCCTCCGTTACCGCTCCTTGATCCTCGGTCCTCCGGCACAAATAAGGGCAATAGGGCGCTACTCAAGATGGCACAGACAAATCAACTTCCGGTGATACAGAGGACCGAGGAAATGAAAAATAAGAGAAGTGAGAAGCTGCCAAGGAGATCGCTCTTCTAATGATAATTATATTGCAAGTTAGAAACGTAAGATGCATTTTGACAGAAAAGACGTACACTTGGGGCGAAATATCCTGCATTAGAATGTCCGATAGTCCACCATTAACACCTTAGTCCCGTCTCGTCAACGAAAACAAAATATACATTTCGTCATAGTTTTTATTATCAAGAATACATTTTTAGCTCATCATCGTCTCGTCTGACTCATGTAAAAAAGGTCGTTGACGAACATTTTTCGTCATAGTTTTCGTTGACGAAATTAACACTGCACTACTTGCACTCAGTCAGTCAGACAGTTAAATGTCAGTGAGTTTTTTTTGTGCTCAAGTCAGTAAGGCATCTATCAACAGACTTTAAGATCCCTCACAAGTGCAAATACTCAGTTGTTAAGTCAATTATGGCGCAGTTCCACTACAGCGCGGAGCTCGCTTTAAGCGTGCCGTGTCGTGCCGTGCCCGTTTTTGGTTGCGCTTCCACTAGGCCTAGTCCCGGCCCGGCCCGGCCCGGGGCCACTTTTTCACGTCTTTTCTGGCCCGAGAAAATTGTGGTTCTATCGAGGCCAACAAACAGGGCTGAGTCGGGCTGAGTATGCTAAACTAGAGAGAGGTGCGCTGGCAACGGGGCTACAACTACAACAAGATGGACATATTTGACCGTGATTTAATTGTAATACACGTTTCAAAATGATGCCGAAGTAACAACATACTGATACCGGTTAGTAAAAACCATGAATTAATGCTTTGTCAAGTCTGCAGACAGACGGCAGGCGAAAAACCTTTTAAAATACGTGTTTTTCTAGATGGAGATTGGCTAAGCTAACGCAGTATATGCTCCGACCGTCCACACTCACAACAACGGCCTATACAGACATAAATAAAGCAGCGACTGTATTCACCATGACACAGGCAGTCTGTGGTGTGTACTTGTTTAACTTTTGTCGAGTTTCTGAACATATATAAGGAGCTGTGAGCTCTGAGTGCTAACAGCTAACGGCTGTGTTGTGTTTCTGGAGTTCTCATTGAAGATGACGTCACGGCTCCGCCTACACTGCGTTACTATAGTAACTACCCCAGTTCCTAAACTGTAATGGAAGCGCAGCATGAAGTGAGTCGGCCCTGTTAAGGCCAAGCCGTACCGAGCCGTACCGAGCGTGGCCGAGGCCGACCGTGTAGTGGAAATGTGCCATTAGTTTGTCATTCAGCACAGAAACAACCTGATGCACTACTTCCAGTATAATTCAATGAACACACATTGAAATATAACCTTTGACCTCATTCACACAGTACAACTAAAGTATTCATAGACAGATTGTGTGTGTTGGGACGTACTATGAGATTGCACATTTGTTCACTGTCTCATAGCATATTTTAGTTTACTCGGTGCAGACAGGTTGTATTGAATCTTGCAGACACTGCCCTTATTTTAACCTCTTATTCCTTGAGCCAACTCCCTATTAGAGAACGTGCTATTCAAGCATTGTGTCGCTAACAGGTGAACATATGTCACCATTAGTTGATAGTTTTGAAAGGTTGGGCTATTTTGATTCCTTACTATGTTATCATTAAATAATGCCAGATTAAATTAGAATCAAACACAAAAAGTGGTCATATGAATTAGTTACTATTTTTTTTAACTTAATTACCTGTGTACTGCAAAATGTAAATTCACAATACAAGGCCTTTTTTTAAATGTTATCAAAATGAGTTTCACTCCCATCTGTACATCATCTGTGGTTTGTTCATATATCATCAATAGCCAGATTTATAGACTGATTATTGATGATTGCGTTAAGGATTATAACATCTGTTTCCCTAAAAAACATGTGGAGAATAGATTTTTCTTAAAGGTTGCTGACAGTTCTTCTGGATTTATGTCGTGGTACAAACCCATATCAAAACTCCCCTCTGTGAAAACCTTTTGTTAGGATTATGTTTTAAACAGGACCCAGGCGCAGGCAATGACTGAAGATGTTTAAATGGTTTATTGTTCGGAGACTCAGGCAGGTTTGGAGACTATGGAGGTCCGGAGTGGAGGTAGGCAGTTCAGGCTGGACTGAGAACAGGGCAGGCAGGTATGGTGAAGGAAGAAGCAGGCAGGTTGGCTGGAAGCTCTGGTGGCCGATGGCTGAGGGATCGCACTGGAAGCACAAGGAGAAACTAAGGGCTGGAAAACACTGGTTTCAACTGGGACACATGAAAGGTAGGGTGAATTCTCATGGAGGGAGGCAGCTTGAGTCTAACAGCAGATGGATTGATTATGCGCTCGATCACATAGGGACCAATGAAGCGTGGTTTCAACTTCTTTGACTCAGCTTGTAAAGAAATATTTGAAAGCCAAACTTTCTGACCTGGTTGGAACTGGGGAGCTGCGGTCCGGTAGCGGTTTGCAATATGCCGATTGCGTTCAGCGGAGCGGAGAAGGGCAGAGCGGGCATCCTTCCAGATCCTCCGACAACGACGGAGATGGGCTTGGACAGAGGGAACTGCGATCTCGTCCTCTTGGGCTGGGAACAAAGGGGGTTGATATCCAAGAGAACATTCAAATGGGGACATACCAGTGGCAGCACTAGACAGTGAGTTATGAGCGTATTCAATCCAGGGCAGATGTAAGCTCCAGGAGGTGGGATTCCGGGAGGTGACACAGCGAAGTGCAGCTCCAAGGTCCTGATTGGCTCTTTCGGCCTGCCCGTTAGTCTGCAGATGATAGCCTGAGGAGAGACTGACAGATGCTCCAAGTGCTCGACAGAATGCTTTCCATACCTGAGATATGAACTGTGGCCCTCGGTCGGAAACAATGTCTGTTGGAATGCCATGAAGCCGGACCACATGATTGACTAGGAGGTCAGCAGTTCCAGAGGCTGTGGGGAGTTTAGGAAGAGGCACAAAATGAACCGCTTTGGAAAAGCGATCGACAATAGTGAGAATGGTTGAGTTACCCTGTGAAACCGGGAGGCCGGTAACAAAGTCTAGGCCGATGTGACTCCAGGGACGACTAGGGACTGGGAGAGGCTGGAGTAGACCGATAGGAGCCTGGTGTGAAGACTTGCTACGGGCGCAGACAGTGCAGGCCAGCACAAAGGCTCGAGAGTCCGCTTCCATGGAGGGCCACCAGAAGTGTCGTCTCAGGAGGGACAGGGTCCGATTCACACCCGGGTGGCAGGCAAAGCGGGAAGCATGGGCCAATAGGAGAACCTGTGAGCGGACAGAGTCAGGTACAAACAAACGGTTATCTGGACCATTTCCTGGATCTGGCTGGTCTCTCTGTGCATTCCTCACTGAGTTCTCAATCTCCCATGTCACAGCGCCCACCACTCTGGTAGCGGGGATTATGGTGTCAGGAACTATGGGGTCCTGATCCACTGCAAACTGCCGGGACAATGCGTCAGGTTTAAGGTTTCTAGAACCAGGTCGGTAGGTAAGGGTGAAGTTGAACCTGCCAAAAAACAATGCCCAGCGTGCCTGACGGGAGTTTAGTCGTTTAGCAGTTTGTATGTAGACCAGGTTCCTGTGGTCTGTCCACACAATGAATGGATGTTCAGAGCCTTCCAGCCAGTGCCTCCATTCTTCCAGCGCAAGCTTTACAGCAAGCAGCTCCCTGTTGCCAACATCATAGTTGCGCTCAGAGGTTGTCAGTCGTCGGGGAAAAAAAGCACAAGGGTGAAGCTTTTGATCGGAGACTGAGCGTTGTGATAGAACAGCCCCCACACCGGTGTTGGATGCATCAACCTCAACAATAAACTGAAGAGATGGGTCAGGATTCATAAGAATAGGAGCCGAGGTGAAACGTCTCTTCAGCTCAGAGAAGGCAGCCTCAGCCTGAGTAGTCCATGAGAAGGGGATTGCTGGGGAGGTGAGTTGGTTGAGAGGACCGGCAACACGACTGTAGTCTCTGATGAACCGGCGATAGAAATTTGCAAAGCCCAAAGAACGTTGGAGCTGCTTCCTGGTGGAAGGTTTGGGCCATTGTGCCACTGCTTGTACCTTCTCTGGGTCTGTTCTCACCTGACCTTGCTCAATGATGTAGCCCAGGAAGTCCACTGAATCCATGTGAAATTTGCATTTCTCTACTTTGACAAACAGCTTGTTCTCGAGGAGCCTTTGTAGAACCTGCTGCACATGTTGGGTGTGTTCCTCCATGGTCTGTGAGAATATCAGAATATCATCCAGATACACAAATACTGAACGGTTCAGGAAGTCACGGAGGACATCGTTCACAAGAGCCTGGAAGACAGCTGGGGCATTGGTGAGTCCAAAGGGCATCACTAGATACTCGAAATGGCCTAGTGGGGTGTTGAACGCGGTCTTCCACTCGTCTCCTTGACCTATGCGGACCAGGTGGTAAGCATTCCTGAGGTCGAGTTTCGAGAAAATGGTGGCCTTCTGTAGGGGTTCGAAGGCTGAATTGATGAGGGGCAGTGGATACTTGTTCTTGATGGTGATGTTGTTAATCAAATCAAATCAAATCAGGTTTTATTTATATAGCACATTTAAAAGCGATTTTTGGTCGAGCCAAAGTGCTGTACATGTAATAAAAACACATTACTACAAATCACAATAAACGACAATAAATTACAACAGATATATCTTAAAAACTAAATAAAAATAAAACACACGGAAAAATCAGGAGTCGTGCTCCGCTCTAACTAGAAAGCCAGAGAGAAGAAGTGTGTTTTTAGTTTAGATTTAAAAACCCCTAGGGTCTGGGCCGACCTCACATGGAGGGGCAGAGTGTTCCAGAGCCTAGGGCCAGCTGCTGCGAAGGCTCGGTGCCCTCGGGTTTTTAGCCTGTTAAGGCCCCGGTAGTCAATGCAGGGGCGCAGGGAGCGGTCTTTCTTGGATACAAAGAAGAAGCCTGCTCCGACGGGGGAAGAAGAGGGTCTTATGATGCCAGCAGCGAGTGAGTCTTTGATGTATGTCTCCATGGCCTCACGCTCAGTTCGGGACAAGTTAAACAGGCGACTGGATGGGAGAGATGCCCCAGGAAGAAGATCTATTGTGCAGTCGTAAGGGCGATGAGGGGGCAGAAAAAAGGCTCGCTGCTTGCTGAAAACCTCTCCCAGGCTATGATAAACCAGAGGGACAGCGGACAAGTTGAGTGGCTCCTGCTGAACTGGGGGAATACCGACCTCTGCTGGGGGAATTGCAGACCGCAGGCATGAAGAGTGACAAAAGGTACTCCAACTCCTTACTTGATTCTCCGACCAGTCTATGTGGAGGTTATGCAGTTTTAACCATGGCTGGCCCAGAACTAGGGGTGTGTGAGGGGAGGACATGACGTGGAACTGAATCATTTCATGGTGATTACCGGACAGGACGAGATGTAGGGGTTCGGTGACATGGGTCATCAATCCTTCTCTTATTCGACGTTCTTGGGGAGTGAGTCGGGCTCTGCCTAGCTGCATCGGTTCCTCTGAAGACAGGAGAGGAGAAAAGACTTCAGATGGGGCACTGGGACTTGGGAAAGTTTCCGACCTGAATCTTGCGAGAGGAGACGAGACAGCGCGAGAGGGGAGTGACCCAGGAGATCGGCTGGCTCTTTCCCTACGGCGCTCCCCAAGGCGGTTATCCAGTCTTATGGCTAGAGAGACCAACTCATCCAAGTTAGCTGATTCGTCCCTCACTGCTAACTCATCCTTAACAGAATCAGTTAGCCCTGTTTGAAAAACCCCTTGAAGCGCTGTGTCATTCCAACCCGCCTCTGCAGCTAAGGTCCTAAATTCCACTGAGTATTCGGCTACACTACGGGAGCCCTGTCGCAGTGAGAGGAGGCGTTTAGTATTGTCCCTACCGCTGACGGGGTGGTGGAATACTTTCTTCATTTCCTCTGCAAACTCTGGATAAGAATTACAAAGGTTGGACTGACTCTCCCATACAGCTGATGCCCAGGCTAGGGCGCTACCTGCAAGTAAACCTATCATATAACAAATCTTAGCTCTGTCGTTAGCATAAGTAGACGGCTGCTGCTCAAACACAAGAGAACACTGCATTATGAAAGACTTACATGTCCCTAAGGCACCTGCGTACCGCTCTGGAGTGGGAATATTAGGCTCACGTGAAGGGAGAGCGGGCTGGGCTGGAACCGGTGCTAACTCTTGTGGGGGAGCTGGATCCTCAGGAGCAGGCGGAGCAAGATGAGTTGAAACTCCTGACTTTTCCGTGTGTTTTATTTTTATGGCTGGAAGCTCTGGTGGCCGATGGCTGAGGGATCGCACTGGAAGCACAAGGAGAAACTAATTACAAAAAAGTACAGAATAACACGCAGACAGGATAACTGAATTGAGCAGCCAGGAGGATGCAATACCACTGGTGTAGAAAATAATCTGGCGGTGAGTTGCTGGGAGACTGGAGTAGATATGCTGTGTCTTGATTGGATTGATGAGGGACAGCTGAGCCGGTCGGCCAGGTGAGTGCAATCAGGCTGATGCCTGCAAGGGAAACTGAAGTTACCGACTGTAACTCCAGCTTCTATGAGTATTGGCGTAGCCCTCTAAGGCTATCGCTATTGGGTAATCCCCCTGCGCACCCGCGCAGCACTGAAACACTTGTAGTCCACGCCCGCCCGCAAGGTGGGCCCCACCCTCGGGCTCCCTTCCGGTATAAATAGGAAGGAGGCCCGACAATCTGCTCCCACACAAAAAAACTTTTCTTCAGCTATTCGTAGAGCCAGTGGGGCCCAGAACTTAGAGGGCTACGCCAATACTCATAGAAGCTGGAGTTACAGTAGGTAACTTCAGTTCTATTTCGTATATGGCTTCGCCCTCTAAGGCTATCGCTATTGGGTTAAGGGGGAAGCAAGATGTAGTCTGCGCCCCACTGGGTCGCCCCGGTACAAGAAGCACAAACACACCTGCTCAGATAATAACCCATGCCTATTGCGCCATGCGAATGGCGCATCACAGTCCCTGGAATATATCATAACATGAATATTTACCATGAGAGGACGAAGGCTGGGAATAATACATACCCGTCCGCTGTGAGAAAGTAGAGACGAAAGTCACACTTTGCCCAGTGACAGAAAGGAGGGGGAATAGCAGCTCTCTGCGTGCAGACAGGCAGAAGAGCGCACAGCTGGGTCCCCAAGATCACTCACTCTGACAAGACATTCCGTACGAAATGTGTCAGGGGAAAAAAGGGGGACGTCCCTCTCATAAGAGGGAAAACAGGCCATTCTCCGTGTGCCGAGGCAGGAGAGAGGCGCACAGCTGGATCCCTGACGTCACTCACTCTGACAGGACACTCAGCACAGGGTGTGTCAGAGAGGAATGGGAGACATCCCTCAAATAAAATTGAATAAATGAACAGGGAGAAGACCAAGAAGCAGCAGTGCAAATGTCTTCCACTGACATTCCTCCGTGCAAAGCCGTGGAGGAGGAAATTCCTCTGGTGGAGTGCACATTAATGTTCTCCGGGGGATCCACCCCAGAGGAGACATATGCCTGTGACACAGCCTCACACAGCCAGTGTGACAGCCGCTGTGCAGACAGAGGCTGCCCGATCGAGCGCTCTCTGTAGTGCACAAACAGGCGCTGAGAACGGCGCAAGGCAGCCGTGCGTGCCACATAGCAGGACAGCGCGCGCACAGGACAGAGGAGATGAGACGTGGCTTCTTCCTCCGACCTGTGAGGAGGGGGAAAGAAGCCATCCAGGGTGATCACTCTTGACCTAAAAGAGCTTGTGATGACCTTTGGCATAAAAGCTGGGTTAGGGCATAAAACAGCTGAACTGCCATCTCCTTGGATCCGGAGGCATGACGGAGCCACTTATACCCCTTTCACACCAACGCAACTCCGGTTCAAGCTCCGTGCTAGAGCTTTTCAGGTTCGGAACCGGTACTTCGGTTTAGCTCCGGCTCTTTTCACACCGCTCAGAGACCGACTGGTGCTGCCGCTGCTGCGTCATGACGTCACAGTTTACGTCGCTGATTTTCTCCCCAACGGAGCTCACCTCACAACAACAACGGGCCGGGGACTGCGTTGCTTTTAATCATACGAAGCCAGATTAAATTAAATAACGACTTCTCCAACCTTATACTTTTCTCCAGAGTGCCGTGGTTCATTGTTTATTAATCTGTTTCAGCGGCATTTACCGACCGCTGCAGTGCTGGCCAACACACTCTCACTCCCAACGCGTCCAGGAGCGACGCTTGGTCAGAATTCCGCGGCGTCCAGTTGTGACGCGCCGAGTTTCCATCAGCGTCATAAACGGATGCAAAGAGCTTTCAACTGATTGCAATGTATTCCCATCTGCGTCGGTATTTGACGCTTAGGGAAGCACGGCATTCGTTTGTGTCGGCAGCTGTTAAAGGCAATGTGAGCGTCCATTCCCATTGGATAACGGAGAATTGTACACCCGGAAGTAAGTATTCTCCTTACTGTCGATTGATTTGACAGTGATATCTCCATTACTCATCCACTCAAAAACACCAGATTACCTTTGTTAATTAAACGACATTGATAGGTTTAAATTGTGTACAATGCTTTTGTGTTTTTCCCCTACAATTCTGAGACAACTTGTTTTCTCTGAAATGTGGAGCGCCAAAGAGACTACACTACCCACAATCCCCAGCTATTGTTGTGATTGTCTGTCCGCTTTGCGACAAAACCTTGTGATAAGTCAACAAGCTCTGTGATTGGATGAAACATAAATAGGTGATATCTGCACTACTCATTAACTAAAAACCACCAGATTATCCTTGTTAATGAAACGACATTGATAGGTTTTAGTGTAAAATGCTTTTGTCACGTTTTCCCCTTCAATTCTGAGAAACAAGTAGTTTTGAGTTTTGGATGGCCGAAGACACTACACTACCCACAATCCTCAGCTATCTTCGCGAGGCCAGGTCTCGAGGTCACGTAGTTCACGTGATACATTGCTCGGAACCTTGAGACACCAAGGTTCAAGGTTCAAGGTTCTTTATTGTCAATCTGACATAGCTACAGAGTAATTATGCAGTTGAAAATCTTATGTCACAGGCTTCTCCAACAATGCAACATAATAACATAACATAATAACAATAAGAGCATGAGCAATACAAAAATAATAATAGTTATAAAAATGAAATAAAGTTATGATGTGGAATAGTGCAGTACGAGTCTATATACAAGTTATTGGAATGATATATATATATTAGGTATTAGATACATACTACTGAGTAGCAGTTGAATGTTTGATGTTGTTTCAACAGTTCAATTTTTTAACAGTCTCACTGCCCGCGGGAAGAAACTGTCTCCGAATCTTCTTGTCCTTGCCAGGATGCTGCGGTAACGTCTGCCAGACGGCAACAGAAAGAACAGTTTGTGGCTGGGGTGATGGGGGTCTTTGATAATCCTGAGGGATTTCTTCCTGAGCCGCTGGGAGTAAAGGTCCTCCATGGATGGCAGCTCCGTCCTGGTGATGTGCTGTGCAGTCTTCACCACCCTCTGTAAAGCCTTACGATCGAGGTCGGTGCAGCTGCCGTACCAGGCCGTCATGCTGCCAGTGAGGATACTCTCTATCGTGCACCTGTAGAAGTTGCAGAGTATCCTGGAATCCATTTTGAACCTCCTCAACCTGCGGAGGAAGAAGAGCCGCTGTCGAGCTTTCTTGGTGATGGTGGTGGTGTGAAGAGACCATGTCAGGTCCTCAGTGATGTGGACCCCAAGGAACCTGAAGCTTTTGACTCTCTCCACCGTAGTCCCATTGATGGCGATGGGGGCGTGTCCCTCTCCCTGCTGCTTCCTGTAGTCCACAATCAGCTCCTTTGTTTTGCTGATGTTGAGATGGAGGTTGTTATCCTGGCACCAAGATGTCAGGTTTTCGACCTCCTCTCTGTACGCCGTCTCGTCATCGTCTGTGATCTGGCCGATGACGGTCGTGTCATCAGCAAACTTCACGATGGTGTTGGAGCTGTGTGTGGCCACGCAGTCGTGGGTGAACAGGGAGTAGAGGAGAGGGCTGAGCACGCAGCCTTGAGGGGCACCGGTGTTTAGAATCAGGGTGGAGGATGTGATATTTCCCACCCGCACTGCCTGGGGTCTGCCCGTCAGGAAGTTCAGGATCCAGTCACAGAGGGCGCTGTTGAGCCCGAGGTCTCTGAGCTTGATGGCCAGCTTGGAGGGCACAATGGTATTGAATGCTGAACTGTAGTCAATGAACAGCATTCTCACATATGTGTTCCTGTTCTTCGGGTCCAGGTGTGAGAGGGCAGTGTGGAGGGTGAGGGCTATGGCGTCGTCTGTGGACCTGTTTGCTCTGTAGGCAAACTGCAGGGGGTCCAGAGATTCAGGGAGGGAGGAGGTGATGAATAATTTGACTAACCGCTCAAAGCACTTCATTATGATGGAGGTGAGTGCTACTGGGCGGTAGTCGTTGGGGCAGGTGATGATTGTCTTTTTAGGGACAGGAATGATGGTGGAGTGTTTAAAACATGTGGGGACTACAGACTGCAGCAGGGACCTGTTGAAGATGTCTGTGAACACCTCTGCCAGCTGAACTGCACACACCCTGAGAACACGGCCAGGGATGCCATCAGGTCCAGGAGCCTTGTGTGGGTTAACCCTTTTAAAGGATTTACACACATCTGCCCTATTTAAAACAAAAGGGCAGTGTAGCTCCTGGTCCCACTGTACTTCCACAGCCTGGCTGCTCTCAAAGCGTGCAAAAAAACTGTTTAGCTCATCTGGGAGAGATGCGCACGCAGACACTCCCGCAGCACCCCCCGCTGCTCCTTTGTAGTCAGTCATTGTCCTTAGTCCCGCCCACATATTCCTAGTGTTACAGCCTTTGAAGTCAGATTCCACCTTGTCTTTGTACTTTCTCTTTGCATTTTTAATTGCTCTCCGGAGATCATACCTAGACTTCCTGTACTCCTCCAAATCTCCCGCTGTGTGCGCGAGAGTGCGCGCTTTCAGTTTGCCGCGCACCTCACCGTTTACCCAGGGCTTTTGATTTGGGAATGTCCGTACAGAAACCTTCGGTACCACGTCATCGATGCATTTCCCAATGTAGCAGATGACAGTGTCCGTGTGTGTATTGATGTTATTGTCCTCAAACACACTCCAATCCGTGGAAGCAAAGCAATCCTGCAGTGCCTCATCTGACTCCACGCTCCATCGTTGTACTGTCCTTGTTACCGGTCTGTCCCTTTTAAGTTTCTGCTTGTACGCAGGCAACAACAGTAGTGAGATATGGTCTGATTTGCCGAATGGAGGGCGAGGGAGAGCCTTATATCCATTCCGGAAAGGGGAATAAACATGGTCCAGTATGTTTCCCCCGCGCGTCGGGAAGTTGATGTGTTGGTAATATTTTGGCAAAACCTTCTTCATGTTGGCGGTGTTGAAATCTCCGGCCACAACGAACGCCGCATCTGGCCGTGAAGTCTCGGTTTTGTCAATAATCCCAAACAGCTGATCGAGTGCCGTGTTGTTGTCGGCGAGTGGCTGCGGCGGGATATACACTGCTGTTATCACAACAGATGTGAATTCCCTCGGCAGATGGAAGGCCCGACATGAGATCATGAGGTGCTCTAGCTGTGCGGAACAGTTCGATGAAATAATCTTCACATCTGAGCACCAGTTGTTGTTAGTCATTACACACACACCGCCTCCCTTACTTTTCCCCGAGTTAGCAGTCCGGTCCTGACGAAAAATAGAGAATCCATCAGGCACAATAGCGGAGTCCGGGATATCGGGGTTGAGCCAAGTCTCAGTGAGAATTAACACGTTACAGTTCTTAATGTCCCGTTGAAAAGCAATCCGGCTTCTGAGTTCATCTAGCTTATTTTCAATGGATTGAACATTAGCCAGAAGAATACTCGGAAGAGGGGGCCGATTCTCACGTTTCCTCAATCTGACCAGCAACCCGGCCCGGCATCCCCGCTTTGTCCTCTTCTTGCGTCTCTCAGGTAGAACAGCAACAGGTAGCCATGGTGAATGTCCATTGTTTGTCGGAGGGTTATTATTGTCCACGAAGTTTCGCAATTGGAGAAGTTCCTCTCTGCTATATTGTATGGCAGAGTAGGTGCGGTCGGCTAGCATGTTGCGAACCATGTTAAAAGTAAAACGGCAAAAGTAAAAGAAATATGTACAAAATACGAAAATGGGCAAAGTTGGAGAGGAGCACAAAGACGATGCGGCCATCTTCATCGGCGCATCTACTACCACCAGCAAGGTAAGCTGTAATAAACTCGACTGCTCACTTAATTTCGACAATATTCAAATATAACTCAAATAAAATATTTGGGTTATGTATTCAAGTCCCACCCAGGCAGCAGGATTCGTAAGACAGTACGAGAAACTTAAAGAAAATGTAGTCTGTAACAGTTATTTTCTTTTTTGTAATAACGGATCATTTAGAAGCTAGCATTAGCCACCGTGTGGCTAGCTAGCTGTGTTAGTACAATGTCGTAGTCATCAAAGGAGCTAGCACTGTTAGTTGTATCGCTCATCAAAACAAAGAGGACTCTCTGGAGCGAAAGTATTTGTAATTATTATTATTTATTTATTATGTATTACTTAGCGGGAGTGTTTTACATGTTCGGTGTAATGACGTAAAATGTTTAGGACGCGTCACTGCGGTTGCTGGTCATTTGTTTTTTTTACCATAAGCTGTCATCAAGAAGGAATGCCATCATTTAATGTCATGATGTTTATATGTGAACAAATTACACAGTACATTAGAAGTCAGTACACATTAGCCTAATTATTAACAGAATGTTGTTCAATTTTGTTCAAAATGGAGTCACTTAGCATTGGCGTTTAAATGTTACATTCTATTATACAAAAACCCCACTTGTCATTTGTGTTTGAATATATTGAATATTCACAACATATGAATATATTAATTTGATTCAAACCATTGGAAGTTTGCGCACTATCTCAAGTATTCACAGCATATTAGACTGTATCTTCTATCTCTCCAATTGCATTTAATATAGAGCATGAACTTAATAACATATTTGTGTATTTGAGAACAAATTGATCAACTGACAGCAAACATTTTTGAGATAATCCCTCTATGTTTAACTTTCATTTGCAGAATGACAAAGCCCAAAAAACAACTGTGCCCCTCCTGCCAGGCCCCAAATTCCCTTGGGCGTAAAACATGTGTGGTGTGTGTCTGCCCCCTTCAAATAAATAAAACATTTTAAAAAAAAGAAGCGGAATTAAAGGACTCTAGCTGGGGGGCTTCTGTGAAGAGCAACAGGAACGCCAGCAGGACCGTTAAGTCGGCCGAGCTATCTGTGAGTTTAAATGACTTATTATTTAAGATGTTTGGCCTCTCAGACGATTACATATCTTATTTGTCAAACAGCCTTGCCCTCAGTGAATGTGAAACCATTTTTCTGGCTTTAAAAAGATTTGTATCATTGATCAATGTGCCTGTATGCAATCTTTTTCGCTCCAATTCTTGCAGGTTCTTAAACTACACACCCTTGGCTCCAGCCCGGTCCTTTTCCTTTCCAATAAGGGCCGCAGTGGGGAGATCCGTGGGGATCTGGTCCACCATTTTGGAAATGCTGATGGGGTCGTTAGGGAGATCCTACTCAAAATGAGGAAACTCTATGAGTACCTCCTGAAAAGTAAGATCATCCTTGTACTTTATTATCTCATTGTGTAGTCGTCCATGGGCTTTGTGTCTATCTATATCATCTATCCCGTTATATCATTAAAATGTCATCCCCCCCTGAGCCTTTTTTATATAATACAACCTATGCTGTATTATAGAACAAAGGCTGTCAACATGGGCTTGTCAGGGCCAGCATGTTATCACTGTGAACACTAAGATACTAATATGAGGGTACCACACTGATGGTATTGCAGTTACCTACTTTTTAGTTTTTATTTATAATTAATTATTTGTATTAGGGCTGTGTGGCAAAAATCATAATCACGATTATTTTGGTCAATAATTGATATCACGATTATTAAATACGATTATTCATTGACTTTGAAAAAATCAATTTATTGAACTTTAAAACAAATACAAATAATAATTTGAACAGTATCTTTTTAACTGTTGATTACCCTGAACGTATAATTCAACTGAAAAACCAATACAAAAATAAATGATACATTTAAATAAATAATATCAAAATAATAAATACCAATAAAAAAGATCAACAAATATTTTGGAGCGCACTTCAACAAGCTACTAAACATATATAAATATGATAAATACAAATACATTGGATCAAATATGTTGCAGTGCACGGTCACAAATAATCGTTTTTTTCGATTATGTTGTTTTCGTAATTGTGGCAGGCCAAAATCGTAATTGCGATTAAAATACGATTAATTGCACAGCCCTAACTTGTATGCATATTTTTTATTTTGTATTGTGTTTTAAGCCTGTACAGCACTTTGGACAACATTGAAATGTGCTATACACAAATATTTAAAGGGTTGAATTGAATGCAAATGTCGACATTACTCACCTGTAGTTAGCAAGCATGCACGTTATGCATGTGTCTGTAATACAACACATCTCTGCAGGCATCATAAAGATATGAGGCTGCTCTGTTTTCCCAGTTTGTAACTCTTGCCTCCTCTCTTCATGTCTTAATCCCTCTCACATGAGATGGGCGAAGAGGAGGAGACACCTCGAGAGACGAGTTGAGGCAAAAGACATTCAATGAAATTAGACATCATGACACTCCTACCTCGCACCCTAATGTCCAGGACACACATGGTGCCGTACGCTGCACGTGTGCTTATCATTACGGCTTATGCTTTTTATCTGGGCATCCGTAGAAACATGTCAGAGCAGCCACAGTTTCGAAATGACACAGAAGAAAAGTCATGCCTATTTTCTTCTGTGAGACGCACGTGGTTCTTTGCAAAAACATACCCGGCAACAACCTGTCAAAAGTCTTATCACCATGTTTCATTACAGATTTAATGTATTTATCTGCAAGTTTTAAATGATTTTCTAGTTTAATGAGAGAAGCTGCTCCAGACTGCAACTACATTTTCATTATGATCATGGTCTTAACTAAATACGATAAGTTGTTGTGTTAAACACTGATATGAGAAACATAGCAATATGTCTACAGTCAGCTGTGGTAGCTTAAAAACATTATTTTCACACTACCTGCATTTCATTCACTTAAGAACTACCTGGTTCATTTATAATAAGAGGGACATTCAATGCATTTAATTAATTTCTTGCAAGTAAGGCCAAAAATAAGTCTTCCTTAAAATGTGTTCTGTTAATTTTCCCTTGTATTATTTTCAACATTTGCAGTGTGTGCTGCACAACAAGCTGCATCTACATCTGATGGTCCACCAGCCCCCCCTGGACCAGAGCAAGAGCCAGAGCGAGAGACGGAGCGAGGGACAGAGACGGAGCCAGAGCCAGAGACGGAGCGAGGGACAGAGACGGAGCCAGAGCAGAGCCAGAGCCAGAGCCAGAGCCAGAGCCAGAGCCAGAGCCAGAGCCAGAGCCAGAGCCAGAGCCAGAGCCAGAGCCAGAGCCAGAGCTTCCGGAGACATTTACTCTCCATCTTTTTTCTCTTCCTCCACCTCCTCCATGCTCCCAGCCTTCTCTCCCCCCCTTGTCTTCTCCTCCACCGCCTCCATAGCTCCCCGCCTTCTCTCCCCCCCTTGTCTTCTCCTCCACCGCCTCCATGCTCCCAGCCTTCTCTCCCCCCCTTGTCTTCTCCTCCACCTCCTCCATGCTCCCAGCCTTCTCTCTCCTCCTTGTCTTCTCCTCCACCGCCTCCACCATCAAAGAAAAGTCGAAAAGGTTCGATTTGCACTATACTATACTATATACTATACAATACATTTCTTTAAATGATTGTTTGGAAGACTTATTACCTAATTATTAAAATGGTGTTATTTATTTTTAGAATGCAGGAAACACAGGACCCAGAAGGTGTTCCTCTATGAGAGCATTGTGGAAAAAAGAGTTTTTAATGTAAGTGTGTTATAATTTCTTCCTTTTTGTTTTTCTTGTTAAATAACATAAAAACGTACAGAACATTATTGGTACCGTCTACAGACCATCAGTGAGATATCTGCACAGAGCCCAAACGATACTAACATATAACGCCTCTGAATCCAGAGATACACAAGTATCCACTATCGTACAAGTATGGAGCAGTGAGGTTCCTCAATCCATCCTCGACACTGCACCTTTTGTTGTCATTGTAAGCATTACAGGACTACGTTTTGCATCACCTTATAACCTTGTGTTGTAGGAAACTCCCAGTCTTAAAGAAGCTGCTCCATACTGGTACGATAGTGGATTCTTCTGTATCTCTGGTTTCAGATGCTGTTGTCTGTTAGTATTGTTTATGTGTAGAAATCTAACCTTATTGATGGTCTATAAATGGTACAAATAATGTTCTGTAAAGTTGTATCACCTAACTTTGTAAAGTATCTCTCATTAATATTTCTGTCCATTTCATGTCATGCCTTTCAGCAAAGAGAAGAAGTGAAAATTCGCTGGACACCATGCTCCGAGTGGTAAGTTTTTCCTTAATGACCATACATGTATGTGTTGTACTGGAAGCAAAGGGTTTATACACTGATACAGTAGGCTCATCTCAATTGAATACTTTTGTATTGTATGTTGTTATGTAATTTGTCCTACAGAAGAGAGACACAAATCACTAACATATGTATTAGTTATGCTACCCGTATTTGTATATATCCTAAATGTTTGACGTGCTGTGGGTCTACCACACATGCATCACAAACCACAAGTAAGAACTGTACGTTATTATTTTATAATCAAAAAATTATTATAGAATTTGTAAGTATATTTCACACACTTTAATGTTTTTATAGAGTTCGATCTCCTGATTCGTTTAAGAGATTTAATATATTTTACTCTTAATGAAGCACTTTAAACATTTAATGACTCTCCTTTAACGGTAAGATCAGCTGCAGTGAGCAGAGGTTGTGCAGCTGGGGGCGGAGGTCTGATGCGCGAGTAGTGTGCTCTCGTGTATCCTACCTTTCGTCTCCTCTGGAAGCCTCCTCCCTCACCCCTCCTCGACTCCTCCGTTTGCGTTGAAGCGATTGTGACGTTCTTCAACATGGCGTGTCTTGATTGATTTCCGGGTCAAGTCCCGGAGGAGGGGGAGAGAGGAGTCGAAGAGGGACATTGAGCTGAAGCTAATGTTTCAAATCCTATTTTAAATGTACTTACTTGCCTGATTAAGCATCAGAAATATATATAGCATGACATATTAATAATTATTCAACTGTTCTTTATGTGTGTTTTGCAGTGGCAAGGACTGGGAGGACACATGGGAGCCTGCCCAAAACTATAGCAGCTCAACATAATAACACACACACACAGACACACACATACACATACACACACACACACACATACACACAGACACACACACATACACATACACACAGACACACAGACACAAACACACACACACACACACACACACACACAGACACACAGACACATACACACACAGACACAAACACACACACACACATACACACACACAGACAGACACACACCATACACACACACACACAGACACATACACACACACAGACACATACACACACACACACACACACACACACACGCACACACACACACACACACAATACGTTTTTTCAATAAATTGTTTCAATAAATTGTTGTTTCTGTTGTGTATTTTTTGTACAATTATTTCTCAATAGGGTAAAGCCATTTAAAATGTTTTAGTTTTTGGTATGTTAATGCAAATGTGACAATCATTATTTTTGGGCTGCCTCAGTCTTAAAACACAAGATAGATATCAATTTTTGTTATGGTCTTCTGTATATGTCATGAATAATACTGGTACAATTTGAATTTGCCCCAAAACGTGGAAATGCAGACCAGATCTTCTAAATGCCAGGGACCGGAACATCAGGAGCATCTCTAAAAGACGATATGTGACAGTCCTGCAGCAACGGACCATATGAGAAACATTATGTTAAAACCTAGAAACTTATTCTAAACCTACTATCAAAGTCTTCACCTGAAATGTAGCACAATTTGGCTCCTGTTAAAAGCACTATTTGAAAATGTAGATTTGTCAGGTCAACATGTGACTTATCTGGTTTGCTATAACAGTTTTACTCCCCAGTTGAACTGTATTTGACAATCATTAAATTCACAAACATAATTTGGGAAATAAATCAAAGACAATAGTGTAAATAAGAAAGGTTTAGTTTTTTGAAACTTGTAATGGAGACGTTGATACATTAACTGTCAGCAGTATTTATTGTTACTTTGTAATTCTACTCCACCACAATTCAGAGGGTAACCTTAACCTATTTGGCACATCCCTTTCAAGATGTTCTAAGGTTTATTGACATATCATATACACAACTACGGTGTAGTTATGCAATGAATGACAAACTTCGCAGGTTCGTCAACAGTGCATTACAAGAGATCTATCAATATGTTTATACCTCCACCATTAAACAGTCATATTCTGCACATTTCTTATACTATCTACATACATCTTATAAGAGTATAATTAATATGTAATGTCAGTTAAAATAAGTGCTTAAACGCAGTTAACATTGCAGGAAAGTTGATTGTCAAGTCCCAAAACAAATTATGCAATATATCAGGGTTGCCAACTCTCACGCATCTGGCGTGTGACACACGCTTTCACTCTCAATCTCACGCTCTCACGCTGCCCAACCTATTCTCACGCCAAAAACAAGATGAACCGGCGATCATTTTTGGTTGGTTATTTACAATGTTGAGTTGACAGCTGCTCAAGCTGTCAATCCGCTCCCTCCCCGCCCCCACCACTCTTAACAACGTTAACAGACAGCAGAGCAGTGGGAGCCGGTTGGTCAATCCCCGACCCGTATTGCGCATGCGCAGATCTGAGATCCAGTAGAAATGATAAAAAGTAAAAGTCTGCTGCTTATTGTTCTACTAGGCCAAAATAGAGTCAAAGAGTATATGAGAGTGAGAGTACGTTAATTAATATATTTGGCAGTTTGGAGTAAGTCTAGATTTGTTTGTGTGTGTGTGTTTCATGTATAGGCCTCTCACGATAATTAATTTTGTTGGATACATTTTCCCGGAAATTATTGCGATAAACGATAATATTGTCGGCACCGTTGTATGACCATTTTAGACCACTGACATAATGATAATATATAATAATAATTCAAGTACATCCTTTCAAACTGCTTGTCACATCCTCATGTAAATGGCAATTTATCGAGTTCATTTTTATTTATCGTACGATAAGTCAATTAATTGCTTATCGCGACAGGCACAATAAAATAGTGGAAACAAACATGTGTTTGACTTTCATTAGTGAATGAAACTTTGTGCCCTTTATAGTCTGTGTCCAATATTGTGTATTTGCATATATTGTATATATATCCAATATATATGCTAAGGTCCCGCTACTGACATGATAGCAGTCATTTAGTGCGCATATGTGTAATTAAACCCATGATATCAAAATCTCACTCCAGCCAGGTACCCAAAGTTGGCAACCCTGAATATTAGACTTTAAGTACTTTATCAGGCTTAATATTTATCTGTAGATTTACCAAAGCTTTTTGCTTACATGTATTTAAAAGAAGACCTTAACTTAAAGTATTATTTAATGTTTTAATAAAGCCTAATTAGTTTGCCTGATTTGCACATCCTCCTATTAATATCTGTGTACATCCGGCACTAAACTTTTATTGTAGAGATCACTTACAGTAGCCTATCTTGTTGATATTTTCTATTCTATATTTCTATCATTGACCTTCTACTTTCCCCCTATTTGTATGTACTCTTAATATTTAAATGTTTTCATCAAATGTAACCCATTCAACAAAACATGCAGCAGAGATTAGCAACACAACCTTACCGGCATTGCAATGACTGTAAACGTGTAATAACGTGCTTTAACCACTATGTGAATAATACAGACGTATAAAGTACACATGGTTTACAATGCTATCAAAACACATTATGTTAATTTACATATCTAACTACCATTATCAAGCTAAATATGGACTATATGAGGCTAAGGCATTGTACCAGGTGTAGGCTAATTATGTAAGCTAAGTCAAAAACAGGCAACTGATGAGGTGTTTGAAAGGTAATTTATGAGGAACACAGAATACAATGCCATTTTATCTGTTTCATTATTAGTGTAGGACAGATATGTATATATAACACCTGAAGATGTTTTATTCATGTTAGTCATTACTTTTAATACTAGTTGAACATTACATTTTTACATTTGTATGTTTAAAAAAAATATATGTTTCTAGTTATTGTGCTTTTTATCATGTTTTTAATTATTGTACTCCTATTGTGTTATTTAATATTGTAGTTATTGCTTGTACAGCACTTTGGTCAACTGAAGGTTGTTTTAAATGTGATATATACAGGATATAGCTATATTATTGCACATATTTTAAAACATCAGACAAAAAGGTTTATCCGCCCCTCATGGTGCTAATCAGTATGTGTGTTTGCTAAACAGAGATACAAACAGAACATGAGTGAACAGTCAAAACAATTTTTATCAACTTTATTGTTATGGGACCTTGTTTACATAGTGTTTCAGAGTAGACATGTAATAACATCTGAATAAAATGAAATGATAGAAAATGTCTTCAACAGCATATCAACAACCGGAAGAATAACTTACTGGACATACATATTAAGACATTAAGAAATGTGTCATTTTTTTTTGTCGGAGGACCGCAGCTGACGAGAGGGGGTGTAGGGCTGAAAGAGGTCAGAGACGTATGCAGGGGCTAGGGAGTGGAGAGATGTGTAGGTTAGCAGGAGGAGTTTGTACTGGATGCGTGACTTGACCGGGAGCCAGTGAAGGTGGAGGAGGATGGGGGTGATGTGTTGCCAGGGCTTAGTGCGGGTGAGGAGCCTGGCTGCAGAGTTCTGGATGTACTGGAGCCTGTCCAGGGCTTTGCAGGTGACCCCGAACAGAACTCCATTGCAGTAGTCCAGGCATGAGGAGATGAAGGTATGTATTAATGTTTCTGCAACAGGGTCGGGGAGAGAGGGCCGGAGTCTGGAGATGTTTCGAAGGTGAAAAAAAGCAGTTTTGACAGTAGACCTGATGTGGGAGTTGAAGGTGAGGCTAGAGTCCAGAGTGACGCCCAGGCTGGATGGAGCAGCCATCGACGGTGAGGAGCAGATCTCCAACCTCCCGGAGCAGTGTTTTTGGGGCCACAACCATGAGCTCTGTTTTGTTTTTGTTGAGTTTCAGTAGGTTTGTTGACATCCAGGTTTGGATGTTGCGGAGGCAGTTGACTAGTGACAGCTGGGATGATGGATTGGTGCTGATGTAGAGTTGGGTGTCGTCGGCATAGGAGTGGAAGTTGAGACCATGTTGGCGGAGTATTTCACAGGGGGGAGCATGTAGATGTTAAATAGAAGGTAGTCTGGAGGGGGCTTCACCGTGTGTCATCAGAGCTGTCAGAGTCGCAGTCAGAAGACTCATCTGAAAGACTTTGCAAGAAGCTGATGGTCTCTGCTCCAGTCAAAAGCTGCAGATAGCATCGTCTAGCATGAGTCTTCATTTCTCCGATGTCGTGCTGCTTTTTCCTAAACATGCTCTGGAGACCTTTCATCCCGTCTTCGCTCAGGCCCAATGGTGAATCTTAAATGTATAAGATAAAGACAATATGAGTTACTTCATCACCTATCACTGATGTGTAAAGTCATGCAAAGTAAAAATGTAATATATACTGTACTTTGCAGGCAGGACATCTCTTTCAGGGAATCACTGCGGGTTGAAAGGACCTTCCAGTGTTGGTTCATTTCTGTGACGAGAATCTTCTTCTCCTCCTGTAGTCTCTTCACTGCCATGACAAGGTCGAATGCTCTTCTCTTTGTCCTGAGGTCGAAAGAGTCTGCAAAGCATTTATGAGAAAACATGAATGAATGTGTATGAAAGATCAACATTCAAAGAATCTATGAAGTCTTAAATAGATTTATATATCAGACATGAAGGTTTTCCACATTTGCTGTGAGCATTCAGCAGACTGGTGTACTTACCACTGTTTGGTAGCTGCCATGGCCAAGCTTTCTCCACAGACAGAATGGCTTCGAGGCACAGCGCTTCTGTGCTTGGAACCATTGAGTTGTATTTCTCAGCTGTGGCTGTCAGGACCCCTTTCTCATCCCTGATCTTGCGGCGGATCCGGGAACGACCTTTGTTGCTGTCTGTGTCTTTGTAGAGACGCTGCGAACGTCTCTTGACACTTACTGTCAGCATTTCAATCTTGCTGGCCAAGGCAGCAGCATCCCTTGGGTTGTTTGTTGTTGCTTTTTAGAGGAAATAGGTGTATTAAGCACAGTAATTCACAATAACAGTGACATTTGATCAAATGTTTTAATATTATTTTATTACATATGCTTCATGAAAAATAAGTAATGCAAATGTCAATAGAGGGTTATCACTAATTCTGAAAATTTAAAATAAATTGATAAATCATGACTACAAAAAAGTTGAAAAACGTCATTAAGATTGTCCTCACTTTCTGCCCACTCATTCACATCTCTGACCCAGTCTTCCAGCTGCTTTTCAGTCACTGCCAACTCAGCCTTCATGGACTCCAGGTTCTGCAATTGCTTTTCCAGAGCTTTTGTGGTCTACAAACGTCAAACAATTAAAGACAAGTAAATACAGAAATCTACATTTAGGCTGCAGCCACAAATAATTCTTCTAAAACGATGTTATTACCTTCAGATATCTGCGGGACAGTGAGGTGGCCAAGTTGCTGACTTTTTGCTGATTCCAGCGCATGGCCATCAGCGTCAGCATGTCTGTACGTCCTGCAAAAGAGAATATCACATTATTACTATTCCTCTTACTTCTTATACTGTAACTGGGGTTTATACTATATTGCCATCCTAAATGGTGTTCTATGGTCATAACCGTCAATGAGCTTTTATGAGTTTCTGTTGTTGGTGTAATTTGTTAGTGGAATCTGTGCCTTTCTGAACATTTTTTGAAAACTGACAGTAAAGGTTCGTAACTCACCTGCTTTTGACATGTGTTTTGTGGTCACTGCTATCCGAGAGAGGAAGGCATTGACCTGTTCCACCTCCTCCCCTAGGGTTAGTCCAGCCCCCTCTTGATATGCCCCACTCCATTTCACCTGTTTAAAATATATTCAAAAGTACGACTCGTTACAACTTGTCACTATTCACAAGGAGGTTTTTACATAAAGTGATTGTGTCACATGGTAACAATTCCTTACTTCACATTTGAAGTCATGCGCTTTGGCATGAAACACTGAGAGAAAGGGCTTCATGTCGAGAAGATGCTGGAGCTCTGGACAGCTTTTTGTGATTCTCTGGAGGTAGGGCCAATATTTGCAGGTCACATCCATGCAAAAGAACATACTACTGGCCAGCTTTTTCTGTAGGTACAGGGGATAAGCAAAGATTTCTCCCCTGTACATATTGAGAGCACAGAGGAGCACTCCATGTCGACAGACGGCAAGCTCTAGTCCCTCCTCATCCAGCTTGCCGGCTGATTTTTGGGAGGTCTCTCTGGCTGCCGACCACTGTCCTCCACAAACACCTCTTCCGGAGACCTAATATATAAAAATGTATTGATGAAAATGGTGCAAAGACTAACCTAACCAAACCCTTCATTAGGATATTATATTATACATAATTAGAGTCTGCAATATTACATGTTTGGTTGTGGTGTGTATATAGTCCACAAATCTTGAGACGTCTTCATCCCTGGCTATAAAGACACCGTCAAAGATGGCCTGTTCCTCAGATCTAAATAAATCAAAGGAGCAATGTATGACATCTCAGATTATTGATTGGTTCACATCAAGATACTTTTGTTTCGTTATTTGTTCAAATACTGTGACATTATATATTTTCTATAGTACCTAGCTGCATTCTTGAAACGGTAATGCTTGCGGTTTCCATCCACGGAAACTGCAAGCATATCAGGGCTACACGCAGGACAGGTGAAGGGCTCCTCCTTGCACATGATGTCGACCTCATAACGCACAGCCTCCCACTCAAAGAAACTTTTGATGAAGCTGTCAGTTGAGATCTTCCCAGTCTATAACAAAATAAGGACATCAACAGATAATTATGTCAAAAATAGATTATAAATTATAAGGACACAGCTTACAATTTGTACAATACAAATAGATCAAAAAGGACAAGTAACTTCAATACTCACACGGCCGAAGCGCAACGTTCGCTGATCGAGCATCCTTAAATATGCCTGAAAGGATAGTCCAGGTGCAGCCATTTTCATTTCTTCAAATGAGAAGAAAACATCTGTGGCATAAATGGTGGCGAAGTGAAGGGTAGCTGGCCAGTAGTCACTCCGAAGAAGGTCGTCAACCCCAGTCGTCCATGTCGCAGCGCATGCTTCACAAGCCAACTCTGGCATGCTTAGCTCATGTCGTCCTTGAAAAACAGACAAGGTGTTTTTAATACATTTGGTATTCTTTACTCAATACCCATGTTAAGGTTTAATAGACAAGCTATCCCACATGTCTTTGAGAAGGGTTGGATATTATCAAGAAGAAACTTCAATAACATCTATCTTAAGAAACAAGACAAACATTCTTCCCATTCTTACCATTCATTGTGATCACAGTCACAGTCTTTCCTGGCTTGAGGCTGAATGACTCTGATGCACAACCACAGATTTTGTCCGGGATCTCCACAGGTACAAACCGCACTGGAAAAAAATTCAAATGGGAATTAAAAATAATTTGTCTCTTTTTAAAAATACTACATTGTTATGTGACATATTTAGGATTTAACTTTACATCAGAACATTAAAAAGAGACTTAAGCACACTGCTGGGAATTAACACAGAGATGTTGAGGAAGCTCACATTTTCAAAATGAAATTCTCAACAAGTCCAGCAAGAAAATGTACATTCACAAACCAGAACTTACCACAGGAGCAAAGGGCCATATTTAGTACATGTGTTGTTGGGGCCAATGGCTGGAAGTAACCTGCAGTAGTAGCATCTCTGTTGTGGAGGGGGTGTCTGGTGTGCATGCTGACATCACAGTCAGCACAGAAGAAGGGATGTGGTCGGCAATCCCGGCACCGGACAACAGACGTTTTGCTCCAACACTGTTGGCAAATGTGTGTTCCCACATTTGCTTGGGCCACTACGGTGTTAACCAGATGTGGTCTCGCTGCCCTCCAGCTCTCTGAAAAAAAACTTTTTCGAGTGCTCCAGTTGGTCGATGCCAGCAGAGAAGCACTTGGGGTCTGTGCTACCACCTCATCTCCTGTAGTATCGCTCAGAGACTGCTGGAGATCTCGTAGAAACCCCTCTGTTAAAACGGTACAATAAAGTCCAAAGCACAATGATTAGTTTTCTTTAAAACATACTGGATGGAGTGGTTTTGAAAGCTGTAACTACTGTGTTCTTAATTCTAGCAAATTATGAAGTTTAGAAATGAAGTACGTATCACATAAAGATACAAGTATGAATATGTGTTTCGGGCTAACCAGACCAAATGAAGTACATACCAACAGTCTCTGGAGCGATAACTGGAGCAAAGACCAGATCACAGTCAGGGTCAGGAGCATCAACGGGGGGATCAGTGTTACGACTGCAGCCAGCTGTATCAGAAAAAACATTTATTTTATACCATTAAATTGTAATACTTTTCCCTTACCAAGAGTTATGTTTTCATTCATTTCATATACTCAAGTGCCTAGAAATATATATCTTATACTGACCCTGATTTGAGACATTCCGGGTTGAACGTGGTCTTGCAAAGATCAAGTTTCCCTCACTGTCTCTCTTCTTCCAGCACATCATTGACACTGCTGGCACTGCTGCAGCTGCTGCTGCTGCTGCTGCTGCTGCTGCTGCTGCTGCTACTACTGCTACTGCTGCTGTTGTTGCCGCTTCCACTTTACAAAGCAAATCATCAGCACTCCGTAGGTCATCCCTTAACTCTTTCTGCTCAACCAGCTCATCTGCGCTTCTCAGGAGATCCTCAAGATCAGAATCACTCATTATAGTGAAGAGACACAGACAGAGACACAGAAGAAAGACTGACAACAGAGTTAGACAGAGAAATAAATAGAGAGATAGGAAGAGACTATCAAGTACAACACAGCAAGGACAGTTTAACAAGACAGACTTGGCTCTTAAAAGTGCCTTTGGGTTGTTTGGAGTTTGAAAAAACAAAGGGTTGTTTTTTGGAGAACAAATTGCAGGATCTGTTGAGAGAAAACAACATAATTTAGAAACTCAAAAATAAAATGACAATGCCAGTGTAATTGTTGTTGTTTACAATTTTCTACTTGGCTAATAACCAATTAATGCTTACTACTGTTGTCATTAAAGGTATTTTCACACCATCGCACAGCAAAATCACTGCCACCAGTCATTTAAATAAGTCATTTGTACAACAATTATAAAAGTATTATTACTATTAATACTAAAAACACATGTATACAAAGTATTATTAATAGATTTACGATTCGAAAATTCGAAACATGTGGAGATTATCCGGCTGAACAAAACGTGATCCGTCTCTGAGCTAGCTAGCTAGCTAGCTCAGGCGAGTTCATTTGTTATATTTAGGTAATATCCTAGTAGAGTGGAGATTATCCGGCTGAACAAAACGTGATCCGTCTCTTAAATGTGTGTCAACCACAGACCTTATTTCGAGCTATTTTCCAAAATTCTATGGAGAAATTGCAGTGCGTGTTCTAGCTAGCTAGCTAGCAAGCTAGCTCAGGCGAGTTCATTTGTTATATTTAGGTAATACCCTATATTATTTAGTTACTATACCCCTCAGAAAGGTGCCAGAAGCAACATTGGCGCCGATTAGATTATTATTATTATTATTATTATTATTATTATTATTATTATTATTCGTGGCTAAGTTTATTTCCTATAACTATGTGTTACCCATGCTCTTACCTTGATTCTGAAGAACTGCGACTGATCCAGGTTTGGTCACGTAAAGTGCAAAGGTATGCCGTCTTAACGACGGTACCTGAGGATTGTGGGTAATGTAATCGCAAAGCGGACAGAAGTCGTAACAACAATAGCTGGGGATTGTGGGTAGTGTAGTGTCTTCGGCCATCCAAAACTCAAAAGTCGTCACAACAATAGCTGGGGATTGTGGGTAGTGTAGTCTCTTTGGCGCTCCACATTTCAGAGAAAACAAGTTGTCTCAGAATTGTAGGGGAAAAACACAAAAGCATTGTACACAATTTAAACCTATCAATGTCGTTTAATTAACAAAGGTAATCTGGTGTTTTTGAGTGGATGAGTAATGGAGATATCACTGTCAAATCAATCGACAGTAAGGAGAATACTTACTTCCGGGTGTACAATTCTCCGTTATCCAATGGGAATGGACGCTCACTTTTAACAGCTGCCGACACAAACGAATGCCGTGCTTCCCTAAGCGTCAAATACCGACGCCGATGGGAATACATTGCAATCAGTTGAAAGCTCTTTGCATCCGTTTATGACGCTGATGGAAACTCGGCGCGTCACAACTGGACGCCACGGAATTCTGACCAAGCGTCGCTCCTGGACGCGTTGGGAGTGAGAGTGTGTTGGTCTGTCTGTCACTGTCTCAGGTAACTGAGGAACTGAGGCTACCCTACCCACACATTACGATTGGCTAGATAAACTGTCCTATAACAACGTGTTCCTGTGCGCATGATAGTTGGAGCATTCATTGTGTAGAAGCAACAGAAACCAACGTAGCATTAATGTTTATTTAAAAGCCAGGACATTTGATGTCATGCCTTTTTTTGTGTCTTTTGCTGGCCCATGCTTTATTCAAGCTCTGGGAATTCCCAACCAAACGAACACTCTTGCTTGCTTTAGGTGTGTCTTGTTTTATAATCTAAGTTAATATACTATACATATAAATAATACCAACCAAGGCTGTGACCCATATAGCTCAGTTTATGTAGTATAAAAAACACTATAAAACACATTTTAAGAAAAGCTGAACATAACTGTTGTGTTTTAAATTATAATAAATGAACATAGGTGCATCGATGTCATTTCTAAACTAGATTTCATCTTGCACGGGATCGAACCAGCTGTGACCTTAAACTAAGCCTTTCATTTTATTTCAAAAAGCTCTGTCACTGCATCTTGCACGGTTGCAATGCTATCGCAGCGACAATATCTGTCTGCTTAATTTTACCCACCTGGCAACCAAGTTCTTAAATCCCTTCTGTGGTAGTTCAGAAAGAAGAGTCACAGGTTGACATGTGTCAGGTTGACAGACTCACAATGTAAAACAATACCAGTGTTGATGTTAGCACAGGTAACATCATCTCAATCAATAAAGGTGTGGTGACATGTTGCTATCTCGTGTTTGGAATGTCGCTGCTTGCACAGCCTTTTTATCAACTATTGTATTAGACACTAAATCCAAAGGAAATAATAACTTGTGTGTACCTCCTTTCCTCATACACACTTGCTTTTAACTGCAAGAGCAGGTCTAACTAGAGAATGCAATTCCTGAAGAAATTGCTAGTGGGAATGCTTTATGCTGAAAATCTATGCTGAAATGTAATGTGTAAGAAGAAAGTGAAGAATTTAGATTGAAATGATACATGAACACTGGGGGCTTGAATGTGTGATGAGAGAAGAAAAGAACGTAAAAAGGCTTGGAAAAGCAGCACAATATTTGAACTGCAAACTTTTGAACTAACTTGATGGTGAATGATCTGTCGCCATGCCAACGGCATTTGATGACATCCCATAATACGCTTAGATGTGTGGATAGCTGCATCGTTACCAAACCTGTGAAGTTTTGTGCTGTTTGGAGCATTTTCACTGAAGTTATGAGAAAAGCGTGTTTCATGGCGAGCCTTGTGTTACCATGGCAACAGCATTTGAAGAAACCCCATAATTGACGTAGAGCTGTTGAGGGCTGGACCGGTGATATACAAGCGAAGTTTGGGGGGCGATCGGACCGTGTCCATTGGACTTACAGCGACATCGTGCTTCATGGCGAGTGGTCTGTCGCCATGGCAACGGCATTTGATGACACCCCATAATACGCTTAGATGCGTTGATGGCTGCATCGTTACCAAACCTGTGAAGTTTTGGGCCGTTTGAAGCATTTTCACTGAAGTTATGAGAAAACCGTGTTTCATGGCGAGCATTGTGTTGCCATGGCAACAGCATTTGAAGAAATCTCAAAACTGTCTCGTAGATGTCTTCACGGCTGGACTGTTAGCACACATGTAAATTTTGAGCACTTTTTTAACATTTTCATAGGAGTTAAAGGGACATCGTGTTTTATGGCGAGTACACTGCTCTTTCAGTCAATAATTTGAATTTGAATGGGATGGGGAGACGTGTGTGATTAAAATTGAGTGGCCAAACTAAAACTTAGTTTTTCAAAAGAGAAAATGCAGATATTACACTCAGAAAATAAAGGGTAGACATATCAGTACTCTTAGTGCCAAGTAGCTAAGCTGGGAAAACCTCAGTAAACATGCAAATGCTTGCCTTTTTTACAAGATTGTCAACGGCCTTACCTCACCTCCTCTTAGACAGTTTATTAACATACGCACAACTGCAACTAGGGTAACAAGAGGTGCAGAGAGAGGAGATTGCATTATTCCACTCAGAAAAAGTTCTTTCAGTCAGTCTTCATTTTCTGTTAAAGCTGCTCAGCAATGGAACTCAATCCCATCTCCCATCAGAGACCAGTCCACATTCACTTTATTTAAAGTGGACCTATCATGCTATATTTGAATAATATAGTGTAGGACCATACCTATATAAGGCATATTTATACTTTTTTTTTTTCAAAATACCAAACAGATCATGCATTTTAGCCATGCCTCATTTCGCTCAATTTGACTAGCTTTGTTTTAGCAGGGGCAGATTCAGTGAGAACAGCACCATCTACAGGCCTGGCATATGTACTACAGCGTCTCCAGCGCTTTCGAACGGCAATGGCCGTGGCTGTCTCCTCCTGATTGGTGGAGTTGGCCCAATAGCCGTAGCGCCACCGTCCTGACGTCAGGACAGTGTTCAAATCTGGATCAGTTTTTATCAGATCCGTTGCAGCCCCTTTTTTAGAGATTTGGGTATGGAGGAAAATAGAGAGGGTTGTGTTTTCTGACACTTGGTGAGTTCCCTGGAACACCGGGGACACATATTCATGTATAAAAGACGTACAAAAGTGCAATTTGCATGATAGGTCCCCTTTAAAGTAGAAGGAATATAAATAAAATGTTATGCAAGAGCTCTTATTTTGAAGTGCTTCCTGTTTGCTGTTCAGTTAATAATTAATTAAGTTAATAAAGGTCAATTTTATCTTCACTTCGTGCTCGTCGGTCGTGTCGCACCTTCTCCTTCTCCTTCTTCTCTCTAAAGGTTTGTAACTTTTTGTGACTTCAGAGCTTTTAGAGACAACTCTGATTATCAATCATTGCTCAGAGAATAAGAACAACTCTTTAGTTTAACTTTAGAGACTCAGAGACAGACTTTAACTCTCTTCCTGTTTTTACCTGAGATACACCTGCACACAAAAACTATTATTATTATCAATCATTACTCAGGGAATAACTCAGAGACCCTCTCTCTCTTTATTTCTGTCCTTAATACTGTAAGTGTGTGTGTGTGTGTGTGTGTGTATGTGTGTGTGTGTGTGTGTGTGTGTGTGTGTGTGTGTGTGTGTGTGTGTGCCTGCGTGTGTGTGGGTGTGGTTGTTACCTGTATACAGTCTATTGTTGTCCTCGTCACATGACCAGCGAAGTATTTAAAGGTCCCATGACATGTTTTTCCGGTATTACCCGTCCCCTTGTGTGTTATGAAGGTTTGTCTGCATGTAAACGGTCTGCAGAGTCACAAACCCTCAAAGCCTGTATCGAGTAAAACTCTAAAACAGAAAAGACGTGTCTATGCTGCCCCAGAACGCCTCGTTGGAGATTTCACTTTTTCCATTTTTGCCTTCCGGGGCATACTGATGTAACGAAGTCCAAAATGGACCAATCCGCGGAGCTGCACACACACACACACACACACACACACACACACACACACACACACACACACACACACACACACACACACACACACACACACACACACACACACAGACACACACACACACACACACACACACACACACACACACACACACACACAGACACACACACACACACACACACACACACACACACACACACACACACACACACACACACACACACACACACACACGCACTCGGAGCTCAGGCTTTGAGTGTGTGTGCTCAGGCTGAGCTCCACGGTGTCTCGCAGACCCCACGCAGCAACCAGGAAACCACACCAGTAATCCAGCTCACACTGTCGGCTCCTCGAGCCTCAAAGGGCGGAGCAGCGAGCCCCGCAACGTCCCGCCAACACGGCACCCAGACCCCACGCAGCATTCCCCTCTGTTTGTCATTACTGGTGTCATTTCCTGGTTGCTAACAAACGCCATTGTAACACATAATCACTGATGTTCCGCTGTAACGGTGGTGGACTCATCAGAACAGAGTGGGCGAGCTGACCAATCAGAGCACAGTGGGCTCACAGGGAGGGGGGGGGCAGGAGCTCCAACAAGCCGTGTAGGACAGAGAGTGAATACACATACTATACAGAGATGCTGTATGAGAAACCAATGTGAGTTTGGAACATTGAACAATATAAATCTATTCTAGTAGACCTCAACAATGGAATTATGATCAGTAGAAATGGCCATGACATGGGACCTTTAACGATACTCTTTTCAAAAGTGGTAAAGGTAAAACATTGTAAATATAAAGAGGAATACATTAATAATACAAATGATTTTTTAAATACAAAAATAATAAATGTGGAAATGAAAACATTAGTATTTAAAGAAAAGAACACTAATGTTCCTCCCTCTGCCGCCAGAGGGCGACACATCCCACAGCCTCACTCACAGGTCAACTGATTCATAAAATTAATTTAAATACAAAAATAAAACATTACAAACCAAAGTAAACGAAGATAAGAGTTGAAGAGCAGGAAATTAAAAAAATATATGAATTAAATAAAAACAATTAAAATCCTATGTAAAAAATATATGAAGCGGAATTTAATAAAATAAGAACATTTTAAAATACAATAATAATGTGTGTGTGTGTGTGTGTGTGTGTGTGTGTGTGTGTGTGTGTGTGTGTGTGTGTGTGTGTGTGTGTGCATGTGTGTGTGTGTGTGTGCGTGTGTGTGTGTGTGTGTGTGTGTGTGTGCGTGTGTGTGTGCCTGCGTGTGTGTGGGTGTGGTTGTTACCTTTATACAGTCTATTGTTGTTCCTCGTCACATGACCAGCGAAGTATTTAAAGGTCCCATGACATGTTTTTCTGGTTATTAATCTTTTAGTGTGTGTGTGTATTTATTGAGATATCTCCGCTGTGATTGGTTGTTCCTCGTCACATGACCAGGAAAGTACATTTAAAGAAAACATTTAAAAATGTAAAAATAATAAATACATGTGAAAATTAAGATGAATTAATGTAGAGGATGAACGAAAATAAAAATGCGGAAATATTTAGCAGAATCATTTAAAAATACAAATCATTTTTAAATACAAACATGATGTGGAAATTTAAACATTAGTAATTAACCTCTTAAAGGTGGGGTAGGTAAGTTTGAGAAACCGGCTCGAGATACACTTTTTGTTATATTCCATGGAATGCTCTTAACATCCCGATAGCAATGAATATCTGAAGTGCTTTGACAAAAAATCCATAAAAAAATGTCATCTGTGGAAGCCGTGGTACTGTAAAAAGCACGACCAATCATCTGAGCCGGCTCGGCTAAAATAACTGGATGGCCTACCTGCCTGTCAGCCTTCCATCTGTGCACAAACTTATCTCGTGCCCTCATTGGTCATGTGCGCGTTCGTGTGTGTTGGAGGAGGGGCTCTGTAAGGAAGTGGCAGATTTTCTCCGGCTGTGTATTTTCAAACTCTAGCGATCTCGAGCCGGTTTCTCAAACTTACCTACCCCACCTTTAAGGACGACGGTCCCCCCATTGGACCCCTCCCAACGTTTTTTTTTCGAGACAATGTCTCAGGGCTTCTTAACATTTATGAAACTATTAATGTGTAGCACCAGATTAACGGGAAGAATCTCAGCTAACTGAAGATATGAACCATTTTTACCAAAACAAAACACAAGTCTCATAAGAAGCGTCTAAATGACCCCTGAGCGAAAAAATGCAAACTGACTTTGGCACACAATTCAAGATAAAGATACCCTTATTACTTATCGTAGCTGCACATACAATATATCCGATTAAAGCTGAGACTCCACAGATTATTTAGCTATAGTATCATCACTGAGCGATCCGAACTTGCGACAGGGGAAGCAAACACAGACATCACAACACGTACCTTTTTTGTCACACGTCACTCTCACTCCTTATTTGTTAACGTTTTGGTGTGTATATAACTTTCCCTCGATTCCATTGGCTCTAGCGGTTATAAAGAGATTTCATTCATCAAAATCGAGCAAGGGGGGCTAGAGATATGGAAAATCCACCCAAATGACCCCAGAAGTGTTTTTTTTGTGCTAAATCTCTCTAAAAAGGTCAAATGTCACTTGTTTTGAATCAATCTTGATACAGGGTACTTATTATATGTTGTACTTTGGATTCCTAAAGCTTTTAGTCTACTAACCCATCGTCCAAGGGTAGTTTTCACTATAAGTAACAAATTATTTTTGGACGGACACTATAATTTAAAATCTGAATTTTCTTTAAAATAAAAAACATCTATATTGATTCTGACTTTTCTACATCCAACTCACAGGTTTATCATTACTTTGAGAATAAAGATTATTAATTTAACCCTTTTAGAAGGGAAGATATGATCATTTGTTCTGGGAATGTCATTTTCGAGCCTGAGACCAGAGGCCTGTACTACGAAGCTGGTTCAACCTAACCTGGATATGTTTGAGTTAGCCGCTTGGCCCAATCCAAAACATAGGCGCTGGCGCTAAGCTGTACTACGACGCTGGTTATCAAATCGATCGCTCAAGCCAGCCGTGTCCTATCTAGTTAGGTGCGCGTTCACATGAAAGGGGTGGTATTTGGAGCATTCGACCAATCACAAACACGGAGAAGCGTACTGACAGCACAGCGTCATACTTCCTGAATGAAAAGTGAACTTTAATATTAGTCAAATATGAAGAAGTTAAACTTTAAACATCCATGACTTAAACACTTTATCCAGGATCAAAGCCACATAGCTGCACCTGCAAGGTGAATACAGCTGGTAACAGAAAAAGTGTTTGAATGCGTACATTAACAGGTTTATGATATCACCGCCCCGTCCAAGACACGATCTGACTTTAATTACATTTGACTCGAGTGTTTCCTCAACTTAATGTGTTGCTTAAAATAATACTTCTGCATCCAGTATGTGACACTGTGAGTGTTGCACGGCCAGATACGGCTCAGCTGACTCAGATAAGGAAATATATGATACATTATGATGTGATATGATATGAATGATAATGGGACACATCGCCGTCTGCACTCACAGTGCCGCGGACTGTACGTAATGTTACTCTGATCCGGTTACTTATGTTGTGGCAGATATTTAAGTAAGCTTTCTTAACACTAATGTTATAATAGTCAGATTGCTCTGAAGATGGGAGGAGGGGATATTCTATTAATGTTCACGTTCACACAGTCAGTTGATTTTTGCCGGCCGTCTTTCCTGCAACGGCAGTTTTTCTGTATTTCCTCTATCCTGTAATATGACTTGATCGCTTTAAACTCCGCACACGGAGCTCTGATTGGTCAGCAGGCGGTGCTTTCACTGAGTTGATCTCTTAGCCTGCCACCTAACCTCCTCCCAAGGGGGTTAGCCGCTCAGCATAAGTTACCATGGAGATCTAGCCCGCTAAAAAGAGAACCAGCGGCGTAGGACCGGAAAGCCTGAGTTTTCCCTGAAGTCAGCCGGCTAAGTGAAAATCTGGCTTCGTAGTACAGGCCTCTGAAAAACAGGCTCAGGGGCCTCATTTATAACGCCTTGAGTAGGATTGACGTAGGAAGGTTGCTTACGTAGTACAAAGCACAAAAATAGGTACATACATTTTCCGCCATTTTCCGATTCACAAAACATTGCGTACCGGTGAGGGAAGTGCGTACGGCACTCCCTACGCCTGTTTCCCTTTATAAATCACAATCGACTCGTAACGCCCATATTTGCCTATAAATAGTCAAAGAAACGCCCATTCATTCATTCTGACTGACTGCATGAAGAAGATCGCAGGAAATGAGGACAGAACAGCTAAAAAAGACATCTCACACCGTGTCAGATTTTGGTTATTGTGGGGAGGTGGAGATAAATCATATTGTTTGGTGGATGCAGTTTGAACCAGAGTAGCAGCATGGAGGTCGGATCGTCACCAACATAAATAAATAAGTGGTCCGAAAAAAAGTTAATGACAAAAGAAATACACATAACCTTCCTCAGGCAGTGTGTTTGTCCCAGGGACAGGAGACCCCCCTTGATGAGAAACTGTAAGAAATGATGGGGGAATCCCTCCGGAGTGTAGTCATGACGACTGGATCTGAATTATTTTGTTGTATTTGGTGGTTTGTGTTCCAGCTGTCGATCAGCAACTATATATCCATAATCCACCAGTTAAAGGAAATACAACTAATGTGTTGTGTTATATTAGCTGTTTACCACATATGGTGTTCTTAGTTTCCATACCTCCTGTGTATTACGAGCGACTTATCAAGTCTTGGCAAACGGCATAAAACACGATTAAACGTGATAGTATATAAAACCATGCTCGTATCTACAACCTATAGAAATGCAAAACGGCGTCAGTTTAGACGTAATTCTGTCCTCCTGCTTACCGCATCATTTATGAGAAAACATTTCATAACATTAACACAACATATTCGAGGTGGTTTTAAATAGCATATCCGTATTTATTTATTTCTCCAAGTTATGTTTTTGTGTGCACTGAGGAGTCTCAAACAGGCGTTTGTTTAATCATTTTAAGATTGGCTTTAATCAATGTTTGAAAATGAATTCTTCATATTTGATAAATGAGAGGTAACATTTTATTTATGATATTATTTCCACATATTTCTCTCCATTCTTCCTTCTGCCAACGGTGTCGCAGTTTCTCGTCTCTCCCGTTTGTGTGCTTAGTGCGTACGCATGGGTTAGAGTTTGCGTGGAGGACCGCACATTTTCCCGTCAAGTTAGTATTTTATAAATCGCAAACATTGCGTAGAAACTGGCGCACGCCATCTTTTGAGCGTATATCCCTTTATAAATGAGGCCCCAGGGCTTAACAGGTTAAAGAAAACAACACTAATGTTCCTCCCTCAGCCACCAGAGGGCAACACATCCCACAGCCTCACTCACAGGTGATTCATAAAAAACGTTACAAACCAAAGTAAAGAGATAATTTAAGAGCATGAAATACAAATATATATTAATTAAATAAAAACGAATAAGAACATTTGGAAATACAATAAAAGGTAAAAACATTTACATAATATATGAGGAAGTATAGATGAGTAAATACGTTTACAAAAAATTAAATGATGAACGTGAACATTTAAACATTTAGACAATAATTAAAGAAAACAATATGTGAAAATACAAAGAGGAATAAATAAAAGGGAATGTAATAAATAATAATACAATTAATAAATAGAGTCAACAGGAGTAGTGATAAAAAGAGCTCACAATAAATGAAACAATTATAAAAATTACATAAATTGAAGAATATAAATATTATATAAATAATAATGAGAGAATGAAAATGATGCATAGATGAATAATAAGCAAACACATAACTATACAAATATACAAATGAATAAATGTATTGATAAATAGGAATCAATAAAACATTTGAAGCCATGTTTTACAGATTGCTTTGTTTTCATGCTTAGAAATAAACAGAGAGAAGGGATAGTGGAGATTGAGCCGGAAAACTAAATAGATAAATAAGAAATACATTAAAATCTAAAGCTAACAGGACAAGAAGTTAATGATCATGAGATAAAAACACTAGATCAGTAAACATGGAATAAAATGATCCAACTCAAATCCATGAATGAGAGTGAAGAATAGAATGAAATGATAAGTAAATGTGACGCATTGTTACTCTCAGCCTGAACCTCAGGTGTTCACGTGCACAGATATGAACACTTCCTGCAGCTCTCAGTGACTGATGCTCTGTGTTTGTCTGCAGATGAAGGTCTAAAGCTCTCTGAGGATTCAGCTGCAGCTAACAAGCTAACAAGCTAACAGGATGCATTATTGCACTAGCTCTAACTGTGACTGGAACAAGAGGAATATTTCAGAAAGCTTTCAGAGTCCGATAGAAGTGAAGAGTGATCCCCAAAGAAAGGCAACGAGAAAGCACTTAGCATCAAAATATAGTTAAATATAGTTCTTGAATCAAAGTAGAAGTACTCAGATCTTGTACTTGAGTAAAAGTAGAAGTACTCAGATCTTGAACTTGAGTGAAAGTAGAAGTACTCAGATCTTGTACTTGAGTGAAAGTAGAAGTACTCAGATCTTGTACTTGAGTAAAAGTAGAAGTACTCAGATCTTGTACTTGAGTGAAAGTAGAAGTACTCAGATATTGTTCTTGAGTAAAAGTAGAAGTACTCAGATGTACTTGAGTAAAAGTAGAAGTACTCAGATCTTGTACTTGAGTGAAAGTAGAAGTACTCAGATCTTGTACTTGAGTGAAAGTAGAAGTACTCAGATCTTGTACTTGAGTGAAAGTAGAAGTACTCAGATATTGTTCTTGAGTAAAAGTAGAAGTACTCAGATGTACTTGAGTAAAAGTAGAAGTACTCAGATCTTGTACTTGAGTAAAAGTAGAAGTACTCAGATCTTGTACTTGAGTAAAAGTAGAAGTACTCAGATCTTGTACTTGAGTAAAAGTAGAAGTACTCAGATCTTGTACTTGAGTGAAAGTAGAAGTACTCTGATCTTGTACTTGAGTGAAAGTAGAAGTACTCAGATCTTGTACTTGAGTGAAAGTAGAAGTACTCAGATATTGTTCTTGAGTAAAAGTAGAAGTACTCAGATGTACTTGAATAAAAGTAGAAGTACTCAGATCTTGTACTTGAGTAAAAGTAGAAGTACCAGAGTGTAGGAATACTCTGTTTCAGTAAAAGTCCTGCATTTAAAATGTTCCTCAAGTAAAAGTAGAAAAGTATTAGCATCAAAATATCGTTGAAAAAGTAGCGACAGTAAAAGTATTCATTGTGCAGATTGGTCCATTTCAGAATAATATATATGATATGTTTTATAATGATTGATCATGAAAGTGTTCTCAAAGCTGGTAAAGGTGCAGCTAGTTTGAATGACTTTGTATACTGCAGGGTAGCTTGTGGATTTACTCCAGGTGGAACTAAAGTCTGATTTAACACTTGGTTATATTTCACATCATTCATCCACATCTGTAAAGTAACTAAAGGGATTAAATACATGGAGTGGAGTAGAAGTACACCATTTACCTCTGAACTGTAACGGAGTAGAAGAACACAGTAGCATATAATGGAAATACTCAAGTAAAAACAGTGTTAAGTACCTCAAAATTGTACTTAAGTACAGTACTTGAATAAATGTACTTAGTTTACACAACTAAAGCTCAGCATGCACTGGTAACACTCAAACATCTGTGTGTTGAAGCCCAGAGCAGCAGACCTGAACCTGGACCTGGACCTGGACCTGGACCTGGACCTGGACCTGGACCTGAGTCCTGCTGTGTTTCCTGAGTGACCGCTCAATGGAGCCTCAATCTGCTGATGGGGGGTAAGAATTTAAAACGGACTAAAAGCCATTTGAGTCAGTTGTTGTCTGTGTTAAAGCTTCTGTGTAACCTTCAGGAAATCCTGGTTATTAGCGACGTCGGTGGGCGTTAAGTGAACTGCAGTTAGCATCCTGGGCATGAACTCAGTGACGTTATCCACTAAAGACAGATGTGTTTACGTTAGCTTCACACTGCTGGCTGTAGGGCAGCTGAAAATCTTCCCGAGTCCTTCACATTGAGAGCAGTCCACCGGCTGATAGAGGACTCTCAGAAAGTCTGGAAGGTTCATCTGTTGGGCAACACAGAGCGATTTATACCATTACATTGTAAAGAGTGACTTTAGATTTAACATATTTTCATCAGTTTTTCTCCAGCGGTTCAATGTGTGGGCGGTGGTGGCAAAGTCCGTAGGGACTTGGCTTGGGAACCAGAGAGTCACCAGTTCAAGACTTCAGAAGACCAAGGGCTACCCAGGTGTCACTGAGCAAGGCAGCGTTCCCTACACTGCTCCCCGGGCGCCGTACATAAGTTCTACCAGAGAAACTTTCATAACAGCGTTGTGATGCCAAACAGCGTCAATTCAGACTGACACACATTCACTTAAGGGGAACTGGGGATATGTATCAGCTGCTTGTGTGACAGTCAGACAGTGAATACTTTAGAGCCGTGTGAGCTAACCCGGAGCTAACGGGAGAATAAACTCCCGTGGAAGAGCAGCCAGCACTGCAGCGGTCGCTAAATGCCGCTGAAACACATTAATAAACAATGAACCACGGCACTCTGGAGAAAAGTATAAGGTTGGAGAAGTCGTTATTTAATTTAATCTGGCTTCGTATGATTAAAAGCAACACGATCATCGACCCGACGCAGTCCCCCGTTGTTGTTGTTGTGAGCTCCGTTGGGGAGAAAATCAGCGATGTAAACGGTGACGTCATGACGCAGCAGCGGCAGCTGGGCGGTGTGAACAGAGCGGGAGCTGAAAAGGGAAACCGGAGCTGAACCAGAAAAGCTCTAGCTAGGAGCTAGAAAGGGAAAAGCGCTGGTGTGAAAGCCGCATCTGTGGGACGATTAAGAGCTCCTTCTTCTTCTCTTGATGCATCTGTTTCTGTTTCAGGGTCCAGCAGCAGAGACCAGACTCTCCCAGCTGTCTGTCCCTAAAGAGCGACTCCTCGAAGGACGACTTCTTAGACTTTAAAGGACGACCTCCATCTGCTGATCAGAAGTAAGCTGTAACTCATAGTAAGAGTCCGGTTATGATAGAAGCAGACTTGATTACTGCAACAGTGTTTTACTACAACTCATCCAGAAAGCTGACACCAGAGTCCTCATCAAAACCAGAGGAATTGAGCTCATCACCCCAGCTCTCAAAGCTCTGCACTGGCTTCCAATAACAAAAAGAACACACTTCAAAATCTTACTTTTAACTCACAAAGCACTCAATGGATTGGGACCAGAATACATGTCTGATATGCTGCTCTGTAACGAGCCACCCAGAGCTCTCAGATCATCGGGGCAGGTTTACTCATCGTCCACAGGGTCAGAACCAAATTCACTGAGGCAGCTTTTAGCTTCTATGCGCTGCAGATCTGGAACAACCTTCCTGAGATCTGAGGTCCGCCCCCACCCTGAGTTCTTTAAATCAAGTCTGAAAGCTTTCTCTTTAGTGCTGCCTATCCAGAGATCCTCTCACTCTGTTTTATCATTGCACTTCAACACTTTTAGCTGCATTATGTGTATTTAGGCCACATCAGTATCCTCATCCTCCTAGACATGTCTACAGCCTTTGACACCATCTCCCATACCATCCTGTTCAACCGCCTATCCAACTACCTTGGCCTTACGAGTACAGCTCTATCCTGGTTCCACTCATACCTCTCCAACAGGTAACAGTTTGTCACCATCAGAAACTCCAGCTCCCCTCCAGCCCCAGTCAACCAAGGCGTGCCGCAAGGCTCAGTGCTTGGCCCTCTTCCCTTCACCATCTACATGCTCCCCCTTGGTCAAATCATGTCTAATGTATAATGTATGAGTAAAGATACACAACTGTCCACCAACCATTTTTAATCCTGTTGCACATTTTAACTTCATTACCCACTTTTGGTTTTCTCTTCTCTTCTCTTACTACATATTCTAACATCCCTACAGACCATGACTTTACTATGCATTGCAACTATTAGCAGGGTCTTAGTTGATCATATTTAAACATGTCACACAAGCACATTCATCTGTTTCTGTTTCAGGGTCCAGCAGCAGAGACCAGACTCTCCCAGCTGTCTGTCCCTAAAGAGCGACGCCTCGAGGGACGACTTCATAAACTTTAAAGGACGACCTCCATCTGCTGATCAGAAGTAAGTGTGGGGGAAAACTTCTGTGTAGCAATGCAGTGGGAGTCACCGACTCAGGAAGGAGACACGGGGTAGAGCTGGAGCTCACAACAATTACCATTCGTGCCAGACAAGTTGACCGGTCACAAACTGGTAACAACAACACATATGGCACCAAGGCCTTTCCTTAAAGGAGATAACAGACGTCAGAGTAGATCATAAAACGTCACAGAGCAAAAGGTTAGATATCTAGAAGAATTATTCCTTAACAGTTCCTCTCTTTTTATCATTTTTGATAAACTTAAAACATTAGTCTAATAATAATTCTGGTCAATACTTAAATCAATAGGCGTCTTCAGATTCGAGTGTGGTCTCACCTTACATTCAATTACATCACAAAGTAGAATGAGATTGAAACATTCAATCACAATGATTGATACAGCCAATCATAATAGGAACAATTATCTCTCATCAGTGTTTGGAGCATCTTTTGTCAATAAGCACAATAATGAACACACATAAAACACAGATACATAATAGCAAAATATTTGTTTTAAACTAATATCTTTTATCATTTAAACCATTAGTTAATGTCATTTATCAAACTATAAAATCAAAACCAGCTTGCAGCTTAAATATTTGCTTTAAGGAAATCACTAGTCAAAAGCATTTCAAACTTAGGATCATCAGAGATCCAGCTAAGGCATAACATTCACAGTGGTGATTTGATCAATCTGTAATCGGCAAAGTTGCAGTGTCCTCAATTTTAGGATTACTTTACGTTTACTTAATTACGCTTTAGCCAAGAGTAAGGCACTCAGTCTTAGTAAAATCAATACATTCATTTTAGTCAAGTACATTGTTCAAAATCTGAAAAGGAAAAGTTAGGCAAATATTCAAAGACTTTTGTAAAAACCTGGAAAGGAAAGATTAAACATTCTTAACACTTTAATTCATACATTTGTAAATGCTACAACTGATCTGTACCAAATTAAGTCTATCAATTATTCGTATTAGTCATACTTACCTGAACATCTACTTATGGTACTTAGAAAGGGTTCTTCTGTGTTTATCTAATGTTGAATATAGAATATCAATTTCTTTAAATTATACTTCTCTAATTTGAGGATCAAATATGCTACATAATTGTTATATGAATTATTATAAATATTTGTTTTGGGCCAAAACTGAAATTAATCCAGTACTTGAAACATCATTTTAGGTCTGTCTGTGCATGGGTAATACATTAAAGAGTAGTGTTGTTAAGCCTGATTGCTGGATGATTAAGGATATTAACATTATCTGTGATAATAGTAGAAATACCTTATTATTCAATACCTTATAATCTGAAAATATTTATTTATTAATTTTGTTTAGTGTGAAAGTGTAATCTGATCTGACTAAATATATTTATCACCACTATTTAACACATGTCTGGTCATTGGAAATATAAAAACCAATCATTAATTGTACATCTTTAAACATCTGGTCATTCAATTCAAAGTTCATCTTTGTACGAGAGCTGGAAGAACATGTCCGTCAGTCTTCCTGACTCGTTCTCCTCCTCCCTTTATGACACCGAGTGTCTGGTGTGTAAAGGCATCCTGATACTGTAGATTAGCACTGAGGTGCTGATTGGCTCAAACTCTTCTTCATCAGAGCGCCATATTTCAACCCCCCAATTGCTCTGCTTTTGTGTGGCTGGGTGCAGCTTACAAAAACCATTGTGAGAAACATATATTATGCAGGAAATTGATACATTTGTTGAAAAACAAAGCATATCTGATTTGGGAGGAAAAGTTTCATCCCTTTAACATCTGAGTTATTACTGAAGGCATAGCATGAATGATATTGGGTGTCTGAGGGTGTCATTACTGAGAAATGTCAAACAAAATCAAAACTTTACATTTGAAAACAGGTTTGCATTCCTCCACTGAAGGTGACGTTATCATTGGAAACAATAAAAGCTAATTGTTTTGATGTAGAATCTATATATTGAATCGTTAGAGCAGAACAGAATGGTTGTATTGTAGCCTGAGTTTCGTGCAGCCTTTAGTTTTACCAGGTGGAAACATTGTCTATATAATGTGAATACATGTAGAACTAGACATTAAGAGACCCCTGACATTAGGCCTATTTGAAACAATAGTAGGGGCTTTTACCAGCTCGCCCACTTACAGGCATCCTCTGCATAGCAGTATGAATAGCCTTAAAAACAACCCTCTCTGCGGTAACGAGAGTCATGTATCCGAACCAAATGCCCTAAGTGAAGCCGTTAGTCTCATCTGACTGACCCAAGGGTTGGTGCTGGTGTGACAGGGAGGCTTCCAAGTGTTCATAGCAGATGTCATGCTTTCAGTTCATGGCTCAGTGGGGGGGAGCAGACCCATGTGAGACAGTATCAACGGCTGTAATGTTCAGTTTGAGGAGTGTCATTCTCTCTAGGAGCAGGAAATGGTGTCCATTCAGACCAGACCATTAATGTCATGTAGAGCAGCCATAGCATCTCTGTGACTGCACTCAGCCGGACTGCAGCAGGGCAGAACTGGGTGACTTTTAGTGAAGCCGTCCAAGGCCATAGACAAAATGGAATCACGTACTAACAAAAGGGACACAAGGTCATCAATGTCCCTCTTTACATTTGGCCTAATTGTAAAACAAAGTGTGTGTGTGTGTGTGTGTGTGTGTGTGTGTGTGTGTGTGTGTGTGTGTGTGTGTGTGTGTGTGTGTGTGTGTGTGTGTGTGTGTGTGTGTGTGTGTGTGTGTGTGTGTGTGTGTGTGTGTGTGTGTGTGTGTGTGTGTGTGTGTGTCACAGCTTGTCTGCCCAAGGTTAAAACATTTGGGACAGCAGTGAGAATGTTATGAGAAACAATTTGTTGCTTAGACTGAACTCGAAGGAAGCTAGACTGGAACATTTTAAATAAATCAAAACACTTACATACATTTGACATTTAGCTTGAGCTGGGTTCAATACTTTCTTGATGGTATTTAAATTGGGCTCAAGTAGAACCTTTACATGGATTTGGCTTGCAACACAAAGTGATACCGATCTCTGTCTGTTATGATTTGAAAGTCTCATGATTTAAAGTGTAGGGCTGTGAAGGAGAGGCCCTTGGAAAACAACCTCTATTTTTTTTAACTGTAATTACTTATTTTAAAGAGATTGCAACATTATACTTTTAAATAATCATAGACTTTAAAGGACGACCTCCATCTGCTGATCAGAAGTAAGCTGTAACTCACAGTAAGAGTCCGGTTATGATAGAAGTAGACTTGATTACTGCAGCAGTGTTTTACTACAACTCATCCAGAACGCTGCCACCAGAGTCCTCATCAAAACCAGAGGAACTGAGCTCATCACCTCAGCTCTCAAAGCTCTGCACTGGCTTCCAAAAACACAAAGAACACACTTTAAAATCTTACTTTTAACTCACAAAGCACTCAATGGATTGGGACCAGAATACATGTCTGATATGCTGCTCTGTAATGAGCCACCCAGAGCTCTCAGATCATCGGGGCAGGTTTACTCATCGTCCACAGGGTCAGAACCAAATTCGCTGAGGCAGAGTTTAGCTTCTATGCGCTGTAGATCTGGAACAACCTTCCTGAGATCTGAGGTCCATCCCACCCTGAGTTCTTTAAATCGAGTCTGAAAGCTTTAAGAACTGTCCCTAGGTCTGTCCTTTTCCTGATGAACAGCTGTTAGCCAGCTGCAGAGTCCACTATCTATCCACACAGCCACGTTTCAGGAAGACCAGAATGAAGGATGGACAGAATCCTCTGGTCTTCAACAGTAGCTGGAAATAAATATTCCTGTAGTGCAAAGTTCCCGCTGACGCACAGGACCACCAGCCTGTTCCCCTGTCCTCCTTCACCCTGAGTGTGTCTCTGTGTGGACAGACATAATGTGAGCTAATGCTTCATGGTTCCTCCACAGAGGGGACCAGGAGAGCTCGGAGGTTCCCGGTGGTCCGTCTGCCCAGCAGCATCAGACACAGCTGGACTCCATATTTACGGTGAGTACATGTACTACAGATACTTTACCTCTCTTCTGTTCACAGTCATCTCCATGCTGCACTTTTAGAGAGTCAGTCTGTCCGGATCTGATGTTTGGATCCATGGTTTATAGTTTGTGTCGTTCATGTGATGTTCCAGCTGCTGGAGGACCACATCATCACTTTTGTGAAGAGCGAGCTGAAGAAGATCCAGAAGGCTCTGAGTTCAGATTACCCAGAATACTTAGAGGCTCAGAGTGAGGATGAGGTGTTGGAGGCTGAGGATGAAGAGCAGAGGAGGAGCAGAGAGGCATTTCTGAACATCACACTGCACTTCCTGAGGAGCATGAAGCAGGAGGAGCTGGCTGACCGTCTGCACAGCAGTAAGAGGGTTTCTATAAAGATTTAACACTCTGGATAAATGTCTCATCTGCTGATGTCTCAAGAGACCAACATATATCCATATTTTATTCAGAGAACCAGAGTTACAGTGGGACCACATGATATTTTGTTGTGTGTTCTTTCAGGACTAATTACTGGAGTCTGTCAGCGTAAACTCAAATCCACCCTGAAGGAGAGGTTCCAGTGTGTGTTTGAGGGCATTGCTAAAGCAGGAAACCCAACCCTTCTGAACCAGATCTACACAGAGCTCTACATCACAGAGGGGGGGGCTGCAGAGGTCAATGAGGAACATGAGGTCAGACAGATTGAAACAACATCCAGGAAACCAGACAGACCAGAAACAACCATCAGACGAGAAGACCTCTTTAAAGCCTCACCTGGAAGAGATGCACCAATCAGAGCAGTGATGACAAAGGGCGTGGCTGGCATTGGGAAAACAGTCTTAACACAGAAGTTCACTCTGGACTGGGCTGAAGGCAAAGCCAACCAGGACATCCAGTTCATATTTCCATTCACCTTCAGAGAGCTGAATGTGGTGAGAGAGAACAAGTACAGCTTGGTGGAACTTGTTCATCACTTCTTCTCTGAAACCAGAGACGCAGGAATCTGCAGGTTTGATCAGTTCCCGGTTGTGTTCATCTTTGACGGTCTGGATGAGTGTCGACTTCCTCTGGACTTCCACAACACTGAGATCCTGACTGATGTCACAGAGTCCACCTCAGTGGATGTGCTGCTGACAAACCTCATCAGGGGGAAGCTGCTTCCCTCTGCTCGCCTCTGGATAACCACACGACCTGCAGCAGCCAATCAGATCCCTCCTGAGTGTGTGGACATGGTGACAGAGGTCCGAGGGTTCACTGACCCACAGAAGGAGGAGTACTTCAGGAAGAGATTCAGAGATCAGGAGCAGGCCGGCACCATCATCTCCCACATCAAGACCTCACGAAGCCTCCACATCATGTGCCACATCCCAGTCTTCTGCTGGATCTCTGCTTCAGTTCTGGAGGAGGTGTTGAAAACCAGAGAGGGAGGAGAGCTGCCCAAGACCCTGACTGAGATGTACATCCACTTCCTGGTGGTTCAGTCCAAAGTCAAGAACGTCAAGTATGATGGAGGAGCTGAGACAGATCCACACTGGAGTCCAGAGAGCAGGAAGATGATGGAGTCTCTGGGAAAACTGGCTTTTGAGCAGCTGCAGAAAGGCAACCTGATCTTCTATGAGTCCGACCTGACAGAGTGTGGCATCGATATCAGAGCAGCCTCAGTGTACTCAGGAGTGTTCACACAGGTCTTTAGAGAGGAGAGAGGACTGTACCAGGACAAGGTGTTCTGCTTCGTCCATCTGAGCGTTCAGGAGTTTCTGGCTGCTCTTCATGTCCATCTGACCTTCATCAACTCTGGAGTCAATCTGCTGTCAGAAGAACCAACAACCTCCCAGAAGTCTGAAGTCAAACCTGAACTAACACATCTCTACCAGAGTGCTGTGGACCAGGCCTTACAGAGTCCAAACGGACACCTGGACTTGTTCCTGCGCTTCTTCCTGGGTCTCTCTCTGCAGACCAATCAGAAACTCCTACGAGGCCTGCTGACACAGACAGGAAGTAGCTCAGAGATCAACAAGAAAACAGTCCAGTACATCAAGAAGAAGATAGATGAGGACCTGTCTGCAGAGAGAAGCATCAACCTGTTCCACTGTCTGAATGAACTGGATGATCGTTCTCTTGTGGAGCAGATCCAACAGTCCCTGAGTTCAGGAAGTCTCTCCAGAGATAAACTGTCTCCTGCTCAGTGGTCAGCTCTGGTCTTCATCTTACTGTCATCAGGAAAATATCTGGACGTGTTTGACCTGAAGAAATACTCTGCTTCAGAGGAGGCTCTTCTGAGGCTGCTGCCAGTGGTCAAAGCCTCCAACAAAGCTCTGTAAGTACAGAGATCATTTGATTTAGTGAATCAGTTATTAATACACTGCTCTCTTCTGAATAACTGTTGTCCTCATCGTCTCTTCAGGCTGAGTGGCTGTAACCTGTCAGAGAGAAGCTGTGAAGCTCTGTCCTCAGTCCTCAGCTCCCAGTCCTCTAGTCTGAGAGATCTGGACCTGAGTAACAACGACCTGCAGGATTCAGGAGTGAAGCTGCTGTCTGCTGGACTGGAGAGTCCACACTGTGAACTGAAGACTCTCAGGTCAGAGACCAATACAGTTTGACTTAGCCAGCAATAAAAGTCAATACCAACATCAGCCATGCTGTTGTGGTGTGGGAATACCATCATCAATAACATCATTGAAGTGAAACAAGACACAATACATCTGTCACAATTCACAAAATGGTTATTGGCACAAACTTCTTTAAAGATCAGGGGGGTCCAAACTTTTTCCACTGAGGGCCACATACAGAAAAATATGCAAAGGGGCTGGGGCCCTCACTTGAGGTATATCGCCTCATTAGGTAAGTTATAAGTTAGCAAAATCAATCAAATGTAGGTAAATGATTCTTGATACTTGAATATGCTTTAACAAAAAAACACATCTCAGCTCTCCAGAGGGTTTCCTTTGTTGGCGGCTCATCCTTTAAAACAGAAGCCTCAGATTGCTTATAATAAGGATAAATAGGAAGGGTTTGTTATGCAGAAAAGTGAATGGGCTTTTATTTTATCAACTAAGATTTGTTAGAAAAAGATTTCAACTTGAATTGACTGAATTTATTTGAAAATTGGGCTTATTAACACATGAATACTTCTGTTTGATGTATGCTTACATATATATTACTACTATTATACAATATAACAAAAGCACAAGTGCCTCTCTAGTCTTTGTTCACATCATTCTCTAGTCCTTTGTTTGATGATCTTTTCATATCAATAAGACCCTTACCATGGCTGTCCATCTGAACTGTGAAGCAGTGACTGGAGTTTTAGGTGAAGAGATGACACAGAGGTGATGCAGTAATAAGCCCCGCCCCTTCCAGTCATGGACCCTCAGATGATCTGATGGCTTGTTTGTGTGTCTGCAGGCTGTCAGGCTGTCTGATCACAGAGGAAGGCTGTGATGCTCTGGCCTCAGCTTTAAACCCCTCCCATCTGAGAGAGCTGGACCTGAGCTACAATCATCCAGGAGACTCAGGGGGGAGGCTGCTGTCTGCTGGACTGGACACGCTCAGGTATGGAGAGGCACTCAGTCTGATAGAGGAGGTAGAAACTGGCTCCTATGACCTATGACATTCACACAGATTTGTCTTATATTTAGCACAGGAAGTGACATCATGAATAAATAAACTGATTAATTTCCAGATGTTTTAGTCCTAGCAAACGGCCAATCAGAAGAACCTCCCCTGGAATGAAAATAATGATTTATTAGTTTCATTGTTGCGAGTAACGTGTTACAGTAATCAGATTACATTTGTCTGTAACGCAGTAGTGTAACGCTTTACTGTTGGTTCAGCAGTAATTATATTTAAGTTACTGAGCAGGAAATGATCTTGTTACCTACGTTACGTTAAGCTCTTCGACTTTCTGCATAACGGGAGGACAGAAAACTAAATCAAACGTCTCTTTAAGCTCGGGCTACACTCAAGAGTTCATGGCTGAGGAGATGGGGCACATAGCAAACATCGTGGAAGACATGTTGCCCCTTTCATTAAAGGTCTCCTTTTATCCATAACTATGTGTCCCCGGTGTGTCCCCGTTGGGTCCCTGGTGTGTCCCCGGTGTGTCCCCGGTGTGTCCCCGGTGTGTCAGGAGACTTACAAAGTGTCAGAAAACAAAACCCTCTCTCTTCTCCTCCGTACCCACATCTCTAAAAACAGGGGAACAACGGAGCTGATCCAGATTTGCTGCCGATATGACGTAATATCGGAAATGTGGGCGGGCTTTACACCCACGGGCCAATCAGAAACGTTGCTGTCAGAAACAATGAGACGTGTTCTGGAAGTAATATGGTCTGTGTTTACATTAGCATGCTAACACTCAGAGCTAACCTGTACTGGAGAGAGTGTGTGTGAAGCAGCAGGAAATCAAAAGGAACTCACCTTGTGGTAAACCTGAGAGAGAGAAAGAGTTTGAGCTCCATACTGTTTCAGAGAGAATCCTTGATGTGGTTTGGAACATGATATGGAGTTTAATCACGGAGTATTTTTGTTTTGTTTTAAATGCTATGTTTAGGCATATATTATGGGTCTCAGATATATACAAATATATAAAAAACATGTCTATGAAGTGTTTTGCTCAAAATGTAAACAGATCATTCATTTCAGACATCCCTCATATCCCTCTATTTCACAGCTATATGCCATACATTTTTGCATACATTCACAGTAAATATTTATTCAGTATGATAGCTGTCTAACAGAAGTTAAATCCATTTCTCACTTATTCTGACAATGTATTTAAACCCAAATAAAAGAACCCAATACAAAGAGTTGTTAAATAATAGTGAAGTCACGTTGTAATAACAATAACTCATCTCTCTCGGTTCTTTTTCTGCTTTGCCAAAAGCCACTGTGTCAAGTGTCCTAGTAGAGTTGCCGTATGTAGTTGTCCAATATGGCGGACCATCTCGCACATGCGCAGTACAGATCGGGCAGGGGGACAGATCGGGTAGTGACAATAACAACAAAGTTATTGACTGTATGATCAGTATGACGGATGAGCAGATCGCCACTGGGCTTTCAACTAAGACACAGCCGCATGTGTACGGCTCCTTATGGGTACTGCAATTTGTGAAGTGGTGGAGCGACGTTCTGGTGCTCTCCGTCAGAACTGCACCCCTGTCAGACGAGACATATACCACGTGATGACAGTTAGGCTCGTGTTGTGTTCAAGGACCCTGACCGAACCCAGGAAAAACAGGCACTCACTTGTTTCATTTTTTTGCTGTCTAGATTTCCTTTTTTTTGCGTGTGTTTATAAATTACCTCGAGGGCCGTACCAAATGGTCTCGCGGTCCGTATACGGCCCGGAGGCCGGAGGTTCCCCACCCCTCATTTAAAGACTAACTGACCCCCCCCCCCCCTATGCTTTCAGCCTGGAGCCTGCTGGAGTCCGGTTCTTGAGGCCAGGAGGTCTCAGGAAGTGTAAGTGTGTTTTTAATCATGAACATCTTCACACTGGGACATCACAGGGACTTTAATAACCTTTAATACCTGCTGTGTCTCTCATCAGATTCCTGTGGACTCACACTGGACTCAAACACAGTGAACAGAGACCTCCAACTGTCTGACAACAACAGGAAGGTGACATGGGTGAGAGAGGAGCAGAACTATCCTGATCATCCAGAGAGGTTTGACTCCTATCCTCAGCTGATGTGCAGAGAAGCTCTGACTGGTCGCTGTTACTGGGAGGTCGAGAGGAGAGGAGGGGTTGATATATCAGTGACTTACAGAGGAATCAGCAGGAGAGGAGAGAGTGAGGACTGTGGGTTTGGATTGAATGATCAGTCCTGGAGTCTGCTCTGCTATGATGGTGGTTACTTTGTCAGGCACAATAACAGAAACACAAACTTCTCCTCCTCCCCCCCTCCCCCCTCCTCCTTCTTGTCCTCCTTCTTCCCCTTCTCCTTCTTCCCCTCCTCCCCCTCCTCCTCTTCCTCCTCTGGTAGAGTAGCAGTGTATCTGGATCATGCTGCTGGCTCTCTCTCCTTCTACAGAGTCTCCTCTGACACACTGATCCACCTCCACACCCTCAGAACCACATTTACTGAACCTCTCTATGCTGGGTTTGGGTTCTGGTCACCTGGTTCCTCTTCCGTGTCTCTGTGTTCTCTGCAGGAGTGATCCCCTCCGCCCAAAAAAGAGAGGGGCTGATAATAAAAGTGTAAAACTAAGATATCTGAGATTATCTGAAAAAATGTCTGTATGTTAATTTTCTTTTTAAACAAATCTAAATGTTGAGATTTCATGAAATAAAGTTTCTCAAAAAGAAACCAGGATTGTAAGAATTTAAGAAAAAGCTCAAAATAAAAGTCAGTCTTTGCAAAGATGAAACTCAGAAAGAGGTTGAATAACAACAGGAAGTCCATTCTGATTTATTTCCACACGGAGGCTTTTATTCTGAAACTGCAGGAAAATGTACATTTATCCCAAAGTCTTCCCACCATCTGTAGTTTGTGAACACGTGACATCACTTCAGTTTGAATGGCAGCAGTAAAGGGTTACTGAGGCTCGTTAAGAACAGGTCATAGTGACGAGTTCAATCACTTCTGCAGAATATAATATATGATGTCTACAAACTAACATATAATAACGTCTGAAGTGCAAACGTGAACATAAAGTGCAAACCACAGCGTGCATGCATTTGAGCTCAATGACCGGCTTCCCTGTGAATATTTAAAATATAACGTGGCCCTACACAGCAGAGTCTGAGCGGCACAGTGTGCAGCTTTTATTTTAATGTTGGCTTTTTACTCTCATGCAAACATGGTCATTACTTTTTAAGAAGGGTCAGATTCGATTAGCCTTATTTGCATTTAGGAAACTAATCTTCCCTAAACAGCACGATGATGTTTGAATGAACACGGCTGCTTCTGGGGTGAATGTAAACCTCTGATCTGGGTTAGATGGGTTTATTAACAGACCAATCACATGATGATTGTCTCATCATTAACACTCATGTACTTTCAATGTAAGCAGCTGATCTAATTAATAAAGTCTGTGTTTTGAGTCGGACTCGTGGCCTGTCTTTGTCTCAGTTTGATGACTACTTCCATTCTTGAGAGGATCAGAAATACATGGATACAGAATTTTGAGATTTTGAGAATAAGTCAGAATTATGAGAAAAAATTCTGAATTTTGAGAAAAAAGTCAGAATTTCGAGATTTTTTGAAAAAAATCGAAATGTTGAGAAAAAAGAGAAAAAGTCGGAATTTTGAGATTTGGAGAAAAAGTCAGAATTTGGAGAGAAAGTCTGTCTTGAGTCGGACTCGTGGCCTGTCTTTGTCTCAGTTTGCTGGTTTATTTATATCTTTGTTCCATATTTATAATGATCACAAAGCTTCAGATTTGGTGTAATTCTCTTCCCCCATTAGAGACAGAGACAGAAGCAGCTCACGTTCCTGGGTCAGTTTAGTGTTGTTTTGCTAGACGACACCTATCAGGAGAAGTGACTCTTTGAAAACAGAGACACCAGCGTCTTTTCGCCTCAATATACGATGATGCATGATGGGAAGCAGCAGCACTTTGGGTTAACTCTGCTGGGAGACACAATAGGCGCGTTCACACCAAGTACTTTTCCCACAGTAGTTCATGAGAACTTTAGTTCATGAGAGCTCTTTTAGTTCTGATGAACTAAAGCAGTTCGCGTTCACACCAAAATGAGTTCCTGGGGGTGGATTAGGCAAATGAACCGCTGACGTCACTTCTTCTTCTTCTGCTTTGGGTTTACTGGCAGGCCGCAAACAACTTCACGGAGAGTACAGTAGGTGGCGGTATGCACCTTAAAGTTGCAATCCGCCAAAAAACCGAGAGAAAAAGAAGAAGAAAAACCTCCCGCGCCCACTTGCTGTAAATGAGGCGTCTGTTTACCTTCCGACCTCAGACATGAGCTTCGTCTGAGTTATTTAAGCAAACACAAATACAGATCGTCGACCAGTCAAATGCAATAGCATAGTAGACCATTTGCTTGGCACTTACGGGTATTTCTCCACTGGTTGGGCCATGTTAACAATACCGTGTAACTGTCACGTTTGAAGGGACGAAACCGTGACATATTCACGTCTCCCAGCATGGTAGATCGTCACATGTTCACGTCTTGCCGTGATACCGGGTTGGCTGCATCACCATGAGCAGCTGGTCGTCCGATTCCTGGGCCTTGTGTGAATGCAGCAGCCGTTCGTTGATAAGTTTTCTTACTGGAAGTCATGTGACTTCTAGCCCGGATGTTTATGAGTTTCTGCCTGTTGGCGTCAGCTGATAGAGGTGTTATAGTGCCTGTTGATTATTCTCTCAGAACCAGCTAAATACATGGGTCTGGGGTAGAGATCTTCAGAATTGGTTTGGCATCCGTTGTGTCAACTCGTGGTGCACGACATGTCTTGTGAATTCTCCGGCCGAAGCTCCAAATAAACCATCAGTGTTTGCCATCAAAGTTCCTGCTCTCCCCGTGTCTCTCTGAGTTTCGTCTCCATTGCTTCAGAAGTTTCCACCACAGTAGTATATACACGTTCTCCTGGCGAGAGCTCCAATAAAAACCATAGACTACACATCCACTGGACGTAGATTTTAAAAGTACAATATGCACTTCTCGCTAGAAGAAGTGTATTCTTTCGTATATATTTTTTTCTCAGGCAAGGAAGGTTTTCGATCATGTGACGTCTTGAGAGGGTTATTTGTGAATATACTACGTTTTGCCCTGTGGACCAACGTAGCTATTACACATTTTTTTGTGAGACTGAGTTGTCTTATCAGCAGTCTGCCTGGTGTTGTGTCATTACAAAGGTAGCTTATTGTTGGTTTATTGGTGCGTTATGTTGTAAAATAATTGCTTATAATGGAGCTTACAGGCACAGTTAAGTGACAATCTCAGTATGTTGGTCAAATGTTCATGAAGCCAATTCATCCATTGTTTATTTAGTGACATTAACTAGTAGAGATTAAAGTAAATTCACTTTTTGAATGTCTCTGCTGTCCTACGGAGTCCCTAAGGCAGTCGTATTCAAAGTACAAAGTCTAAGGTATTCCATATAGTTTGTTCAATGTTATCTGACTCTCCAGACATGAATGAAAGGCCTGAGTGGCTTATATTTAGTCATAATGCCATTTGAAAAATAAAGTTAATTGTGACAATGAAAATTGTTATATAAAAGGGTTTTTGTACAGTCCTTATATCTTTGATGCAACTTCTAAATTAGAATATATAAATAACTCACCATGACAGCATCATGGCCTCCAGCCCAACAGTTTAGATCTTGGCCTGTTGCTGTTCTCACCAACTTTCTGATGAAGTTGTATTCGGTGGTCGATTGGATAGAAGCCAGATTCCCTCCGAGGGCAAGGCAATCTCTCTATGGTGGGCAAACAAAGTTAAAGTACGCACAGACAAACAATGTTGTTTCAAAATCTGTTTTAGAGAATATGCCAAACATTAAAAGTTCCAGTTAATGCACTATTGTTGTCATTTCAGTACCTCAGCACTAGCCCAGTTCATTGCCTGATTCTTGAAGATGAAACAGCGAGAGCCAAGCTTGGTCCAACCAGGGGGGCAGCTCCCACTGCAATCTACAATTGTCATATAAAAAGACTTAATAAGAAATACTTAATTCATTGAGAGAGCAACAGAAGCAATGAATTCAGAACACAGATGCTGTCCAATAGGATGCCATCTTAATTTGGCTGCAGTCAGAAAGTGTTGGATGCTGTATTTTATTATCAAAAGAACCACCAACCCTTTTCCTCAGCTTTTGCCTGTGGATGTAAAGAACACATAATTAGGAATGAACAGGTTATGTTTCATAGTTCAGATAACGCTAGAAGCTTTGATTGGAAATAGTGTTACAAATGAATTATTTTCTAATATTCCCTAAAGTAACTGTGACCAAACTTTAATGTATCTGTGATATTGATCTACAGTGGGATCTACACATCAAACTTGAGTCTCCATAACCATTACTTATTATAACATCCCTTTATCTTATCTCATCATCAAAAAAGAGACTACATTTGTGAAACCTCCTGTGATTATATTTGAAAAAGATAATGTTGCATGTGACGGAGCAGGATATTCATTAAAATAGTCTATTATTTTTAATGAATTACTTCCGTATTATCCGTAGCTATGGAAAACAAATAGTACGTACATCTGCCTCCATCCACAGTCCACTGGTCAAACAGAGGAGCACGATGCAGTAGACAACAGATTCCATCTGTGTAAAGATTAGAAATGTAAAATGTAACAATTACTAAAGTACCTGGAGTAAAGTTTGCTTTTATGAGCAGTGTTTCCCTTGCAGTGGACACAACTTCATACATTTTCGTTATATTTTGTTCCTTGACATATTGTACTCAAGGGCTATAGTTTAACTTTCACAGTTTTTATTTTTAAAACAAACTAAAGAACTAAACCCTTACCTTGCTGTGATGATCAGATGAAGTAGTACTTGCAGCTGCAGCAAGAGTCGTGATAGTCATGGAAGGGTTAGGGTTCTTTATATACCTCATCTAGACGGTATACACGTACATATTGACACACCGTAGATTAAATATTAGACTGTTTCATAAGAAATAGAAAACAGAACAATTACTGATGCTTCTGTGGAAACCAGGTTATTTGTTTTGCTGTAGCTACAGTAAATTAAACTGTGCAAGGCAAGGCTAGATTATTTAGATAGCTTATTTCAACACAGACAGAAACATGATGAGCATTAAGTGCAGCAGAAACACATTATAAAATGTCATGAAAAAGCCAAGAGAATAAAATGAATAATAAAACAAACTGAAATAATATATATGTTATATATATATATATATACATTTTATGTAATATAAAATACAGGAATACATATCTAAATGCAGTGTAAGATATGAATAGTGGATTTAATCAAAGAATAAAGTAATGAATTAAAGAACTGAGGGTTACAGCGGACCTGCAGGATTCTGGGAGTTTGTTCCAGATGTTTGAAGCATAATAACTGAACTTCTCCATGTTTAGTTCTGACTCTGGAGACAGAAAGCAGACCAGAAGACCTGAGAGTTCTGGATGGTTCATAATGTAGCAGGGGATCACAAATGTATTTTAGCCTTAAAGCATTCAGTGCTTTAAAAGCAGGCAGTAGTTGACAGTGTAAAGACCTCAGAACTGAAGTGATTGATCCACTTCCCTGGTGTTAGTGAGGACACGGGCAGCGTTCTGAATCAGCTGCAGCTCACTTATACATTGTTTTAGTAAGACCTGCAAGACTTTCCAATTCCTGCTAAGAAAGTTATTTCATCTTAGAAATATTCTTAAGGAGATATAGGCTGACTTTGTAATTGTCCTAATGTGACTGTTGAAACTCAGGTCAGAGTCCATGACTACACCTAGATTTCTGGCCTTCTCTGTTGTTTTGAACCTTGCCCATTAAAGCTAAGTTCTGACTTTTTTCCGTATCTCTTTGGCTCAAAAACTATTTTCTCAGTTATCTTTGTTTAATTGAATAAAGTTCTGTCACGTCCTGTCATTGATTCGTTCAATTGACTTACTCAGTGCTTGAATTAGTACTCAAACGGTTATGAAAATGTGAGTATTGTCTGCATAGCTATGGAAACTGATTCTGTTGTTTTCTATTATCTGAGCCACTGGAAGCATTTAGATGTTAAAGAGAAGAGGCCCCAAGATGGAGATTTGAGGAACTCCGCTTGTCATATCTGTCCACTCGGATGTGAGTTACCTATAGAATCAAAGTGTTTCCTTTCCTTTAAGTAGGATTCAAACCAATTTAGAACTGTAGCAAGAAAGTCCAACCAGGTTTTCCAGTCGGTCTAATATAAGTTAAGATAAGATGGACCATTATTTATACCCATAGGGAAATTCACTTGTCATGGCAGCAACAGAATTTGAAGAAACACAGATATTACACATATAATATACAAGGGAATACAAATAATTCAAACAAATAAAATAAGAACAAACATGTATTAACAGCGTTAATAGAAATAACAAATAACGGGAGTTAAGCAATGATCCAGTGAATGTACATATATACAGATATGTGAGAAGAACAGATGTTAAATATACAATATATACATTTAAGGCGCAGGTAATAGAGAGTATACGTTGTATGTGCACACAGTGCAAATATGATCAATGTTCAGTGCAGGTTATTGATGGGTTACAGGGCTTGGTTGTGCAGCCTGATGGCTACAGGCACAAAGGACAGAGGCGCTTAGTGCTGTGCCGAGGAGGGATGGGTCTGTCGCTGAACGTACTCTTCATCTTCTAGTAATATGTTGTGGTCAACAGAGTCAGCGGTGAGACTAATAATACTAAGACTGAGATTCTGCCACTGTCTTGTTTTTAAGTGGATGTCATTAAAGACCTCAACAAGAGCAGTGTCAGTGCTGTGGTGTTGGTTTAGTTCCCAAAAGTTAATTAGCTGTTTAAAAAAGTTTGATATGGGCCTATAATCATTTATTAATGAGGCGTCTAGATTGTTCTTTATTAAGAGTGGTTTAATGACTGCATTTTTTAAGGGCCTGTGGAAATACACCTGAGTGAAGATACGTGTTTACTATCTGTGGTAGATCAGAATAAAGTAAGGTGGATTTAGGAATTCATATACATATCCACCACAGTGATGCTTGTATATTTATACGCCTTGTTGGTCTATGTCTGTGTCATATGGCAAAATGCGGTCATGTAGACACCTACTGTGCGGTACTACCCCCCACTCCCCAACAACACAACCCCATCCTATCATCCAATTACAAATGAACAAGTGTAATAATCACTAGAACGTTTTCCATCGAGAAATGTTTACTGTAACTCTTGGTGTGTTCATATTGCTAATATTGCCAGCGCTATGTTGGTAATGATAGCAGTGTCTGGCTTCTTGTTTTTTGGGGATTTTATTTTGAAAAACAAACTTCAACTTGAGCTTTATGTGAGGATCGAGTTACATCCTAGGGCTTTTTATTTTAAAGGTCCCATGTCATGCTTTTCTGGTTATTACCCGTCCCCTTGTGTGTTATGTAGCTTTTTCTGCATGTAAACGGTCTGCAGAGTCACAAACCCTCAAAGTACACCCTGTAGCGAGTAAAACTCTAACACAGAAAAGACCTGTCTATGCTGCCCCAGAACGCCCTGCAACGTCCCGCCAACACGGCACCCAGACCCCACGCAGCATTCTCCTCTGTTTGTCATTACTGGTGTCATTTCCTGGTTGCTAACAAACGCCATTGTAACACATAAACACTGATGTTCCGCTGTAACGGTGGTGGACTCATCAGAACAGAGTGGGCGAGCTGACCAATCGGAGCACAGTGGGCTCACAGGGAGGGGGGGGGGCAGGAGCTCCAACAAGCCGTGTAGGACAGAGAGTGAATACACATACTATACAGAGATGCTGTATGAGAAACCAATGTGAGTTTGGAACATTGAACAATGTAAATCTATTCTAGTAGACCTCAACAATGGAATTATGATCAGTAGAAATGGCCATGACATGGGACCTTTAAAATATAAGCCTAATCCTGAACTCCCTGTTAGGATGCAGTGACCTTTTAGTAATGCTGCCCTCGACTAAAGATGTGTCTAGTCGACTCATATTAGTCAATTCAGGCAATAACTCTTTTTTTATTATTTATTTGTTCTCCCAAAAATGTTTCAGTTTCAAAGGCTGATAAAGAACGTTATCATAACAGCATGGTACATTGTGTTTCACATCAAATATAATTAACCTTTGAAATATAAATTAAATGTTACACGTAAAAAGAGCATAAGTGATGACGCAGCGGTCTGTCACGCTACCTAAGCCCTACCTTTTAGGCATTTATTTTGAAAAACATACCTTGTTTTTGCTTCTTTTAAAGATATCAGTGTGTGAAGAAATCATGGCAATGTTAGTTAACCAGTTTATGAACCATTGGTTGACGATAAGAGAGAGAGTCCAGCTCAACTCCATGGAGATGGAAGGTGTACCATGAGCCTCGAGGGTGCATGCCTCTTCTGCAGGCAGTGGAACAGGCATGTGAGGATGTGTATGTGGGGGCTGTTCAGGGCTAGATACGACAGTGAAGAAGGGAAGATGTCATGTCTGATGTCGATGAGGTGCTGTGGCCAAACCGAGTCAGTTTATTGGAGAAAAGAAGATCTGTGCATTTCTTACTCTAGGTTTTATTTTCCATTTACAGTATCTGATAGAGGGCATATATGGTTCACACAACTGTAACTGTATGGGTTGTACACAATACTGGTTAGTTGTGGAGACAAATAAAATGGTTTGTTTTAACTGTATATTCATGTTTCTGCACATATTTCTGTGGAAAATCCCTATTTGCACACAGAACACAGCAAACAAAAGATGAACAGGCTTTTGATTGAGCACAGAAGTGTGTAGTTGGGTAAACACAAATCTGGTGATATGAATGAAGTGTGCGCCAAGTGGAAAAGTTTAATTTTGGTAAAGGCTTGTGTAGTTTTGATTGCAGTGCTTCATTGTGCAGGATATATGAGGTGTTCTGCACTTGTAGTGTGGATTTGTGAATTGTGTTAAGTGTTTGGAGGAAATCACCCGTTTTAAAAAAAAGAGTAATTTTTACATGTGCTAATAACTAGACCTGCTCTTGCAGTTAAAATCAAGTGTGTATGAGGAAAGGAGGTACACACAAGTTATTATTTCCTTTGGATTTAGTGTCTAATACAATAGTTGATAAAAAGGCTGTGCAAGCAGCGACATTCCAAACACGAGATAGCAACATGTCACCACACCTTTATTGATTGAGATGATGTTACCTGTGCTAACATCAACACTGGTATTGTTTTACATTGTGAGTCTGTCAACCTGACACATGTCAACCTGTGACTCTTCTTTCTGAACTACCACAGAAGGGATTTAAGAACTTGGTTGCCAGGTGTGTAAAATTAAGCAGACAGATATTGTCGCTGCGATAGCATTGCAACCGTGCAAGATGCAGTGACAGAGCTTTTTGAAATAAAATGAAAGGCTTAGTTTAAGGTCACAGCTGGTTCGATCCCGTGCAAGATGAAATCTAGTTTAGAAATGACATCGATGCACCTATGTTCATTTATCATAATTTAAAACACAACAGTTATGTTCAGCTTTTCTTAAAATGTGTTTTATAGTGTTTTTTATACTACATAAACTGAGCTATATGGGTCACAGCCTTGGTTGGTATTATTTATATGTATAGTATATTAACTTAGATTATAAAACAAGATACACCCAAAGCAAGCAAGAGTGTTTGTTTGGTTGGGAATTCCCAGAGCTTGAATAAAGCATGGGCCAGCAAAAGACACAAAAAAAGGCATGACATCAAATGTCCTGGCTTTTAAATAAACATTAATGCTACGTTGGTTTCTGTTGCCTCTACACAATGAATGCTCCAACTATCATGCACACAGGAACACGTTGTTATAGGACAGTTTATCTAGCCAATCGTAATGTGTGGGTAGGGTAGCCTCAGTTCCTTCAAGTATAATAGCACACTGCTAGAGGTAAAGTATGGTGTAAGTAGTTTGACAGCAGGTAATTGTTGGGGGGATAGCTGTATGTCTCGGTTATGTTATGTTCCACTGACACCGCAGGGGGAGGCGAGAGGATCCATCGACTGACTATAGAGTCCTCTCCTGCTGATGTCCAGGTGTATATCAGTATGTAGTGTATCTACTTTAAAGAGTTCTCTCCTGCTGATGTTCAGGTGTATATCAGTATGTAGTGTCTCTACTTTAAAGAGTCGTCTCCTGCTGATGTTCAGGTGTATATCAGTATGTAGTGTCTCTACTTTAAAGAGTCGTCTCCTGCTGATGTTCAGGTGTATATCAGTATGTAGTGTCTCTACTTTAAAGAGTCCTCTCCTGCTGATGTTCAGGTGTATATCAGTATGTAGTGTCTCTACTTTAAAGAGTCCTCTCCTGCTGATGTTCAGGTGTATATCAGTATGTAGTGTCTCTACTTTAAAGAGTCCTCTCCTGCTGATGTTCAGGTGTATATCAGTATGTAGTGTCTCTACTTTAAAGAGTCCTCTCCTGCTGATGTTCAGGTGTATATCAGTATGTAGTGTCTCTACTTTAAAGAGTCCTCTCCTGCTGATGTTCAGGTGTATATCAGTATGTAGTGTCTCTACTTTAAAGAGTCCTCTCCTGCTGATGTTCAGGTGTATATCAGTATGTAGTGTCTCTACTTTAAAGAGTCCTCTCCTGCTGATGTTCAGGTGTATATCAGTATGTAGTGTCTCTACTTTAAAGAGTCCTCTCCTGCTGATGTTCAGGTGTATATCAGTATGTAGTGTCTCTACTTTAAAGAGTCCTCTCCTGCTGATGTCCAGGTGTATATCAGTATGTAGTGTCTCTACTTTAAAGAGTTTTCTCCTGCTGATGTTCAGGTGTATATCAGTATGTAGTGTCTCTACTTTAAAGAGTCCTCTCCTGCTGATGTTCAGGTGTATATCAGTATGTAGTGTCTCTACTTTAAAGAGTCGTCTCCTGCTGATGTTCAGGTGTATATCAGTATGTAGTGTCTCTACTTTAAAGAGTCCTCTCCTGCTGATGTTCAGGTGTATATCAGTATGTAGTGTCTCTACTTTAAAGAGTCCTCTCCTGCTGATGTTCAGGTGTATATCAGTATGTAGTGTCTCTACTTTAAAGAGTCCTCTCCTGCTGATGTTCAGGTGTATATCAGTATGTAGTGTCTCTACTTTAAAGAGTCCTCTCCTGCTGATGTTCAGGTGTATATCAGTATGTAGTGTCTCTACTTTAAAGAGTCCTCTCCTGCTGATGTTCAGGTGTATATCAGTATGTAGTGTCTCTACTTTAAAGAGTTCTCTCCTGCTGATATTCAGGTGTATATCAGTGTGTAGTGTCTCTACTTTAAAGAGTTCTCTCCTGCTGATGTTCAGGTGTGTATCAGTATGTAGTGTCTCTACTTTAAAGAGTCCTCTCCTGCTCATGTTCAGGTGTATATCAGTATGTAGTGTCTCTACTTTAAAGAGTCCTCTCCTGATGATGTTCAGGTGTATATCAGTATGTAGTGTCTCTACTTTAAAGAGTCCTCTCCTGCTGATGTCCAGGTGTATATCAGTATGTAGTGTCTCTACTTTAAAGAGTTTTCTCCTGCTGATGTTCAGGTGTATATCAGTATGTAGTGTCTCTACTTTAAAGAGTCCTCTCCTGCTGATGTTCAGGTGTATATCAGTATGTAGTGTCTCTACTTTAAAGAGTCGTCTCCTGCTGATGTTCAGGTGTATATCAGTATGTAGTGTCTCTACTTTAAAGAGTCCTCTCCTGCTGATGTTCAGGTGTATATCAGTATGTAGTGTCTCTACTTTAAAGAGTCCTCTCCTGCTGATGTTCAGGTGTATATCAGTATGTAGTGTCTCTACTTTAAAGAGTCCTCTCCTGCTGATGTTCAGGTGTATATCAGTATGTAGTGTCTCTACTTTAAAGAGTCCTCTCCTGCTGATGTTCAGGTGTATATCAGTATGTAGTGTCTCTACTTTAAAGAGTCCTCTCCTGCTGATGTTCAGGTGTATATCAGTATGTAGTGTCTCTACTTTAAAGAGTTCTCTCCTGCTGATATTCAGGTGTATATCAGTGTGTAGTGTCTCTACTTTAAAGAGTTCTCTCCTGCTGATGTTCAGGTGTGTATCAGTATGTAGTGTCTCTACTTTAAAGAGTCCTCTCCTGCTCATGTTCAGGTGTATATCAGTATGTAGTGTCTCTACTTTAAAGAGTCCTCTCCTGATGATGTTCAGGTGTATATCAGTAAGTAGTGTCTCTACTTTAAAGAGTCCTCTCCTGATGATGTTCAGGTGTATATCAGTATGTAGTGTTTCTACTTTAAAGAGTCCTCTCCTGATGATGTTCAGGTGTATATCAGTATGTAGTGTCTCTACTTTAAAGAGTCCTCTCCTGATGATGTTCAGGTGTATATCAGTATATAGTGTCTCTACTTTAAAGAGTCCTCTCCTGATGATGTTCAGGTGTATATCAGTATATAGTGTCTCTACTCTTAAAGAGTTTTTTCACGGTGCCTTTTTGACAGTTATGTTTTGTTGTGTTTGCGGAGCAGCAGCAGAATAAAAAGCGGAAATGCAACTTGTGATTATTTACCTTATAATGAAACTCAACACAAATAAAAAGTGAAAATACAAAACCAGCAGCAGCGTAACTCAGTACGTGAACCTGAGGAGATGTACACAGACTTTAAGGAAGAATACCACCTACATAAAAAAGGTGACATCAGTAGGATCATCAACTAACATATCTCACTAAAGGAACAAGTATTGTAAAATGACCCGTGTATCTCACCTATAACTTAATAAAAACTATATCATGAGAACGTAAAACTTGCACCTTGAACATTTTTTAAAAGTAATAGTCATGTACAATTATGTAATATATATATATATATTTTAAATGGACCATTGTTCAAATTAAATACTTGTATTACCGTATTATGTATGAATACTTCTACTTTGGTGCGATTTTAAATGCACGACTTTTAGTAACGCTGTAGTATTAATAATAATATTTTAACCCTTGTGTTGTCGTCCTATCAACTGAGCAACTTCTGTTCATAAAGCATAGAGTATAAATAATTACTCAGATCTGTGTAACACCTTTTGAGAAAACTTTATTCAGATTTGAAAGTAACTCTTCTTTTCTAAATGTACGGTCAATAAACCTCATTTACACAAATTCAAACCTCATTTCTGAGTTTAAAAAAACACACATGTTGATTCATTCTACCAAATTGACCCCAGATGCTTTACATTTGAATTAAACCCAAAACCTAATGAAAGTGATCATAATTATTTTCTCGCAAAATGTAGTATACGAGTACATGATATGTTTCTGGCACGAACATAAAATAAACATTTATCTCGACATAAAATCATTTGGAAACGGGTCAAATTTTACCCTATAACACACACACACACACACACACACACACTCACACACACACACACACACACACACACACACACACACACACACCACACACACACACTCACACACACACACACCACACACACACACACACACACACACACACACACACACACACACACACACACACACACACACACACACACACACACACACACACACACACACACACACACACACACACACACACACACACTGAGGTCAGACTGACATCTAGTGGTGATCTGCAGACATCAACACAAGGTAAACATAACTGTTAGCTGTTAAACACCCGAACTTTTGAAACAACATCCATAACATTAATCTGGTTGCAATTTAGAAATGATTTATCTCATATATCATATTCCAATCACTTGAATATAGACTCTTATTTCACTATTTTACTTTTTGTATTTACTTGCACCATGTTATTTTGTTGTTCTGTTTTATTGTGTTGCTCTGTTGGAGGAGCCTGGGACCTCAGATGTTCATCGTCATAGTAACTAAACTGTAGCTCTGCAAGTATGACTAATAAAAGCCTTGAATCTTGAATGTAGAGTCTTGAGATTATGATTAATTCACATGACTTTGGTAACATGATGCTTTTATTAAAGCTCTTTAAAAATGCATATAGTTAAAGCTGGTTTAAGATCACCCCATGTCTGTCCTCCTGAGTCCTACATTTTATTGTTTTTAATGTATTTTAATTTACTTTCTGTTGTATTTTTATTGACTTCTATCTTGTCCTGTTATCATGTATTTTGTATATGTTTGTTAATAATGCAAACCCCACTGAGACAATCGTGTTTTGTGATATTGAATCTTATAAATAAACTTAGATTTGATCAAACTTTTCTCTGATCAGCTGTAGCTATGGCAATGACATATGACTTACTATCTCATTAATATGATTTATAATTTCAATAATATGACTTACTATACTCAGATCTTGTACTTTAGTTAAAGTGGACCTATCATGCTATATTTGAATAATATAGTGTAGGACCATACCTATATAAGGCATATTTATACTTTTTCTTTTTCAAAATACCAAACAGATCATGCATTTTAGCCATGCCTCATTTTGCTCAATTTGACATGTTTTAGCTCTGGGCAGATTCAGTGAGAACAGCACCATCTACAGGCCTGGCATATGTACTACAGCGTCTCCAGCGCTTTCGAGCGGCAATGGCCGTGGTTGTCTCCTCCTGATTGGTGGAGTTGGCCCAATAGCCGTAGCGCCACCGTCCTGACGTCAGGACAGTGTTCAAATCTGGATCAGTTTTTATCAGATCCGTTGCAGCCCCTTTTTTAGAGATTTGGGTATGGAGGAAAATAGAGAGGGTTGTGTTTTCTGACACTTGGTGAGTTCCCTGGAACACCGGGGACACATATTCATGTAGAAAAGACGTACAGAAGTGCATTTTGCATGATAGGTCCCCTTTAAAGTAGAAGGAATATAAATAAAATGTTATGCAAGAGCTCTTATTTTGAAGTGCTTCCTGTTTGCTGTTCAGCTTCACTTCGTGCTCGTCGGTCGTGTCGCACCTTCTCCTTCTCCTTCTTCTCTCTAAAGGTTTGTAACTTTTTGTGACTTCAGAGCTTTTAGAGACAACTCTGATTATCAATCATTGCTCAGAGAATAAGAACAACTCTTTAGTTTAACTTTCAGAGACTCAGAGACAGACTTTAACTCTCTTCCTGTTTTTACCTGAGATACACCAGCACACAAAAACTATTATTATCATCAATCATCACTCAGGGAATAACTCAGAGACCCTCTCTTTATTTCTGTCCTTAATACTGTAAGTGTGTGTGTGTGTGTGTGTGTGTGTGTGTGTGTGTGTGTGTGTGTGTGGTGTGTGTGTGTGTGTGTGTGTGTGTGTGTGTGTGTGTGTGTGTGTGTGTGTGTGCCTGCATGTGTGTGGGTGTGGTTGTTACCTTTATACAGTTTATTGTTGTTCCTCGTCACATGACCAGCGAAGTATTTAAAGGTCCCATGACATGTTTTTCCGGTATTACCCGTCCCCTTGTGTGTTATGAAGGTTTGTCTGCATGTAAACGGTCTGCAGAGTCACAAACCCTCAAAGCCTGTAGCGAGTAAAACTCTAAAACAGAAAAGACGTGTCTATGCTGCCCCAGAACGCCTCGTTGGAGATTTCTCTTTTTCCATTTTTTCCTTCCGGGGCATACTGACGTAACGAAGTCCGCGGAGCCGCACACACACACACACACACACACACACACACACACACACACACACACACACACACACACACACACACACACACACACACACACACACACACACACACACACACACACACACACACACACACACACACACACACACACACACACACCCTCGGAGCTCAGGCTGTGAGTGTGTGTGTGTGCTCAGGCTGAGATACACTTTTTGTTATATTCCATGGAATGCTCTTAACATCCCGATAGCAATGAATATCTGAAGTGCTTTGACAAAAAATCCATAAAGAAATGTCATCTGTGGAAGCTGTGGTACTGTAAAAAGTACGACCAATCATCTGAGCCGGCCGGCTAAAATAACTGGATGGCCTACCTGCCTGTCAGCCTTCCATCTGTGCACAACCTTATCTCGTGCCCTCATTGGTCATGTGCGCGTTCGTGTGTGTTGGAGGAGGGGCTCTGGAAGGAAGTGGCAGATTTTCTCCGGCTGTGTATTTTCAAACTCTAGCGATCTCGAGCCGGTTTCTCAAACTTACCTACCCCACCTTTAAGGACGACGGTCCCCCCATTGGACCCCTCCCAACGTTTTTTTTTCGAGACAATGTCTCAGGGCTTCTTAACATTTATGAAACTATTAATGTGTAGCACCAGATTAACGGGAAGAATCTCAGCTAACTGAAGATATGAACCATTTTTACCAAAACAAAACACAAGTCTCATAAGAAGCGTCTAAATGACCCCTGAGCAAAAAAATGCAAACTGACTTTGGCACACAATTCAAGATAAAGATACCCTTATTACTTATCGTAGCTGCACATACAATATATCCGATTAAAGGTGAGACTCCACAGATTATTTAGCTATAGTATCATCACTGAGCGATCCGAACTTGCGACAGGGGAAGCAAACACAGACATCACAACACGTACCTTTTTTGTCACACGTCACTCTCACTCCTTATTTGTTAACGTTTTGGTGTGTATAGAACTTTCCCTCGATTCCATTGGCTCTAGCGGTTATAAAGAGATTTCATTCATCAAAATCGAGCAAGGGGGGCCAGAGATATGGAAAATCCACCCAAATGACCCCAGAAGTGTTTTTTTTGTGCTAAATCTCTCTAAAAAGGTCAAATGTCACTTGTTTTGCATCAATCTTGATACAGGGTACTTATTATATGTTGTACTTTGGATTCCTAAAGCTTTTAGTCTACTAACCCATCGTCCAAGGGTAGTTTTCACTATAAGTAAAAAAGAATTTTTGGACGGACACTATAATTTACAGTTTTTTTCTATGTAAAATCTGAATTTTCTTTAAAATAAAAAACATCTATATTGATTCTGACTTTTCTACATCCAACTCACAGGTTTATCATTACTTTGAGAATAAAGATGATTAATTTAACCCTTTTAGAAGGGAAGATATGGTCATTTGTTCTGGGAATGTCATTTTCGAGCCTGAGACCAGAGGCCTGTACTACGAAGCTGGTTCAACCTAACCTGGATATGTTTGAGTTAGCCGGTTGGCCCAATCCAAAACATACGCTCTCTCGCTAAACTGTACTACGACGCTGGTTATCAAGTGGATCGCTCAAGCCAGCCGTGTCCTATCTAGTTAGGTGCGCGTTCACATGAAAGGGGTGGTATTTGGAGCATTCGACCAATCACAAACATGGGCAAGCGTACTGACAGCGCAGCGTCATACTTCCTGAATGAAAAGTGAACTTTAATATTAGTCAAATATGAAGAAGTTAAACTTTAAACATCCATGACTTAAACACTTTATCCAGGATCAAAGCCACATAGCTGCACCTGCAAGGTGAATACAGCTGGTAAAAGAAAAAGCGTTTGAATGCGTACATTAACAGGTTTATGATATCACTGCCCCGTCCAAGACACGATCTGACTTTAATTACATTTGACTCGAGTGTTTCGTCAACTTAATGTGTTGCTTAAAATAATACTTCTGCATACAGTATGTGACACTGTGAGTGTTGCACGGCCAGATACGGCTCAGCTGACTCAGATAAGGAGATATATGATACATTATGATGTGATATGATATGAATGATAATGGGACACATCGACGTCTGCACTCACAGTGCCGCGGACTGTACTTAATGTTACTTTGATCCGGTTACTTATGTTGTGGCAGATATTTAAGTAAGCTTTCTTAACACTAATGTTATAATAGTCAGATTGCTCTGAAGATGGGAGGAGGGGATATTCTATTGATGTTCACGTTCACACAGTCAGTTGATTTTTGCCGGCCGTCTTTCCTGCAACGGCAGTTTTTCTGTATTTCCTCTATCCTGTAATATGACTTGATCGCTTTAAACTCCGCACACACGGAGCTCTGATTGGTCAGCAGGCGGTGCTTTCACTGAGTTGATCTCTTATCCTGCAACCTAACCTCCTCCCAAGGGGGTTAGCCGCTCAGCATAAATTACCATGGAGATCTAGCCCGCTAAAAAGAGAACCAGCGTCGTAGGACCGGAAAGCCCGAGTTTTCCCTGAAGTCAGCCGCTAAGAGAAAATCCGGCTTCGTAGTACAGGCCTCTGAAAAACAGGCTCAGGGTTAGGCTAAACAGGTTAAAGAAAACAACACTAATGTTCCTTCCTCAGCCACCAGAGGGCAACACATCCCACAGCCTCACTCACAGGTGATTCATAAAAAACGTTACAAACCAAAGTAAAGAGATAATAGTTTAAGAGCATGAAATACAAATATATATTAATTAAATAAAAACGAATAAGAACATTTGGAAATACAATAAAAGGTAAAAACATTTACATAATATATGAGGAAGTATAGAGATGAGTAAATACGTTTACAAAAAATAAAATGATGAACGTGAACATTTAAACATTTAAACATTAATAATTAAAGAAAACAATATGTGAAAATACAAAGAGGAATAAATAAAAGGGAATGTAATAAATAATAATACAATTAATAAATAGAGTCAACAGGAGTAGTGATAAAAAGAGCTCACAATAAATGAAACAATTATACAAATTACATAAATTGAAGAATATAAATATTATATAAATAATAATCAGAGAATGAAAATGATGCATAGATGAATAATAAGCAAACACATAACTATACAAATATACAAATGAATAAATGTATTGATAAATAGGAATCAATAAAACATTTGAAGCCATGTCTTACAGATTGCTTTGTTTTCATGCTTAGAAATAAACAGAGAGAAGGGATAGTGGGGATTGAGCCGGAAAACTAAATAGATCAATAAGAAATACATTAAAAGCTAAAGCAAACAGGACAAGAAGTTAATGAGCATGAAATAAAAACACTAGATCAGTAAACATGGAATAAAATGATCCAACTCAAATCCATGAATGAGAGTGAAGAATAGAATGAAATGATAAGTAAATGTGACGCATTGTTACTCTCAGCCTGAACTTCAGGTGTTCACGTGCACAGATATGAACACTTCCTGCAGCTCTCAGTGACTGATGCTCTGTGTGTGTCTGCAGATGAAGGTCTAAAGCTCTCTGAGGATTCAGCTGCAGCTAACAAGCTAACAAGCTAACAGGATGCATTATTGCACTAGCTCTAACTGTGACTGGAACAAGAGGAATATTTCAGAAAGCTTTCAGAGTCCGATAGAAGTGAAGAGTGATCCCCAAAGAAAGGCAACGAGAAAGCACTTAGCATGAAAATATAGTTAAAGTAGCGACAGTAAAAGTAGTCATTGTGCAGATTGGTCCATTTCAGAATAATATAGATGATATGTTTTATAATGATTGATCATGAAAGTGTTCTCAAAGCTGGTAAAGGAGCAGCTAGTTTGAAGGACTTTGTATACTTTACAAACGGCATCTATTGCACGTCTGTCCGTCCTGGGAGAGGGATCCCTCCTCTGTTGCTCTCCCTGAGGTTTCTCCCATGTTCCTTTAAACTGTGGGTTTCTCTGGAAGTGTTTCCTTGTACGATGTGAGGGTCTAAGGACAGAGGGTGTCATATTGTCACTGATATTCTGTACAAACTGTGAAGTCCACTGAGACAAATGTAACATTTGTGATATTGGGCTATATAAATAAACATTGATTGATTGATTGATTGATTGATTGATTGATTGATTGATACTGCAGGGTAGCTTGTGACTTATTTTGAAGTGTTTGCAGTTTCACTTTGTGCTCGTCGTGTCGCACCTTCGTAACTTTTTGTGACTTCAGAGCTTTTAGAGACAACTCTGATTATCAATCATTGCTCAGAGAATAAGAACAACTCTTTAGTTTAACTTTCAGAGACTCAGAGACAGACTTGAACTCTCTTCCTGTTTTTACCTGAGATACACCTGTACACAAAAACTATTATTATCAATCATTACGTGTGTGTGTGGTTGTTCCCTTTATATATACAGTCTATGGTGTGAATTTATTCCAGGTGTAACCTGGACCTGGACCTGAACCTGGACCTGAACCTGAGTCCCGCTGTGTTTCCTCAAAGAGTGACCGCTCAATGGAGCCTCAATCTGCTGACGGGGGGTAAGAAATTTAAACGGACTAAAAGCCATTTGAGTCAGTTGTTGTCTGTGTTAAAGCTTCTGTGTAACCTTCAGGAAATCCTGGTTATTAGCGACGTCGGTGGGCGTTAAGTGAACTGCAGTTAGCATCCTGGGCATGAACTCAGTGACGTTATCCACGAAAGAGATGTGTTTACGTTAGCTTCACACTGCTGGCTGTAGGGCAGCTGAAGAGACGCGAGGCACTTTGTAGATAAACTTCACGTCTTTAGGATTTCCTCTGAAAATCTTCCCGAGTCCTTCACATAGAGAGCAGTCCACCGGCTGATAGAGGACACTCAGAAAGTCTGGAAGGTTCATCTGTTGGGCAACACAGAGTGATTTATACCATTACATTGTAAAGAGTGACTTTAGATTTAACATATTTTCATCAGTTTTTCTCCAGCGTGCCGATGTATGGGCGGTGGTGGCAAAGTCCGTAGGGACTTGGCTTGGGAACCAGAGAGTCACCGGTTCAAGACCCCGGAAGACCAAGTGCTACCCAGGTGTCCCTGAGCAAGGCAGCGTTCCCTACACTGCTCCCCGGGCGCCGTACATATGGCAGCCCACTGCTCCTAACACTAGGATGGATCAAATGCAGAATGTGCATTTCCCCTCTGTGGGACGATGAAGAGCTCCTTCTTCTTCTCTTGATGCATCTGTTTCTGTTTCAGGGTCCAGCAACAGAGACCAGACTCTCCCAGCTGTCTGTCCCTAAAGAGCGACGCCTCCAAGGACGACTTCTTAGACTTTAAAGGACGACCTCCATCTGCTGATCAGAAGTAAGCTGTAACTCACAGTAAGAGTCTGGTTATGATAGAAGCAGACTTGATTACTGCAACAGTGTTTTACTACAACTCATCCAGAACGCTGCCACCAGAGTCCTCATCAAAACCGGAAGAACTGAGCTCATCACCTCAGCTCTCAAAGCTCTGCACTGGCTTCCAATACCACAAAGAACACACTTTAAAATCTTACTTTTAACTCACAAAGCACTCAATGGATTGGGACCAGAATACATGTCTGATATGCTGCTCTGTAACGAGCCACCCAGGGCTCTCAGATCATCGGGGCAGGTTTACTCATCGTCCACAGGGTCAGAACCAAATTCGCTGATGCAGCTTTTAGCTTCTATGCGCTGCAGATCTGGAACAACCTTCCTGAGATCTGAGGTCCACCCCCACCCTGAGTTCTTTAAATCGAGTCTGAAACCTTTCTCTTTAGTGCATCCTATCCAGAGATCCTCTCACTCTCACTGTTTTATCATTGCACTTCAACACTTGTAGCTGCATTATGTGTATTTAGGCCACATCAGTATCCTCATCCTCCTAGACATGTCTGCAGCTTTTGACACCATCTCCCATACCATCCTGTTCAACCGCCTATCCAACTACCTTGGCCTTACGAGTACAGCTCTATCCTGGTTCCACTCATACTTCTCCAACAGGTAACAGTTTGTCACCATCAGAAACTCCAGCTCCCCTCCAGCCCCAGTCAGCCAAGGCGTGCCGCAAGGCTCAGTGCTTGGCCCTCTTCTCTTCACCATCTACATGCTCCCCCTTGGTCAAATGATCCGCCAACATGGTTTCAATTTTCATTCCTACGCCCACGACACCCAAATCTATATCAGCACTGACCCATCGACTCAAGCATTCATCATCTCCCTGGACTACTGCAATGGAGTCTTCTCTCGAGTCCCACATTCCCTAACCTTAACCTTAGATCAAACTAATGGGTATGAAGTGAAGGCACGCCAATGTCTGCATCTGTTTCTGTTTCAGGGTCCAGCAGCAGAGACCAGACTCTCCCAGCTGTCTGTCCCTAAAGAGCGACTCCTCGAAGGACGACTTCATAAACTTTAAAGGAAGACCTCCATCTGCTGATCAGAAGTAAGCTGTAACTCACAGTAAGAGTCCGGTTATGAGAGAATAAAACTAGTCGGTATGAAGTCTTGTCCAACATATTTTTCAGCAGTTTTTTTCCAGCATGTTTTACGGCCTGATAAATGGGACAAATAATCAGGAGAGTGAGAGCGGTATAATAACCTCCTTAGCTAAGGAAACACTGGACCTTCCTTAATGAAAGGAAAAGAGAAAATGCAGTCCCACAATGCCTTGTGTGGTGCAAATTAACCAAGACAAACAAATAATAATAAAATGGTGAGGAAACCTTTCCGTTATACTGAAATGAAGATTCTTGAAATAAGAGTTTATTCTTGTAAGAAGGTAAAACGTTACAGAGTGTCAAGCAGTCTGCAGCGAAGTACAAACGTCAGGAGATTTGCAAAGGGTCTTATATTCACAAAATCAGACCCAAAAGGAAGAAGGGGAGTGGTCAAGATGTCCAGGAGACATCTGCTTGCTGCATGGAGAGCCATAATGTCTACATTCCTCAGAGGTTAAAGGTCATCAACCTTTCACAATAGATAGAGGTTATCTTAACTGCTGCCTCTGAGTCATTTTCTAAGAAATAGCTTATCAAGAACAACATAATGGTGAACTTTGAATGATCACTCAGCATGATCAAATAAAATGTTCCATTACATTCCACCCTTTTGATCATATTTAAAAAATATATTCTTTCAAACAGTAGCTTGTATATATGAGCAAACTACTGAATGAAATAAAACAAAACAAAACAAAAGGTATTTATGCAAATGTTTCATCTGTTTCTGTTTCAGGGTCCAGCAGCAGAGACCAGACTCTCCCAGCTGTCTGTCCCTAAAGAGCGACGCCTCGAAGGACGACTTCATAAACTTTAAAGGACGACCTCCATCTGCTGATCAGAAGTAAGCTGTAACTCATAGTTAGAGTCCGGTTATGATAGAATAAATCCAGTTTGTTTAAAGTCTCGTCAGACCCCTCCTCTTGTCCAAAGTGTTTAGTTGTGAACGTCCACACTGGGAGGGTCAGTGAAACTCCATCTGAAAACTCAGGCTGTTCAGAAGCTGTTCCACCATCTCACAAACACTTCTGATGGAGGATACTGAGCCTTCATCAAAGTCACAACCACGTCTATTGCCAGGTGAACCCTGACCCCTGCTATGGTGCTGGAGGTGGAGCTGGGGGGGGTAACGGGGGCTGGTGTAAGAACTGTCCCTAGGTCTTTCCTTTTCCTGATGAACAGCTGTTAGCCAGCTGCAGAGTCCAGTATCTATCCACACAGCCACGTTTCAGGAAGACCAGAATGAAGGATGGACAGAATCCTCTGGTCCTCAACAGTAGCTGGAAATAAATATTCCTGTAGTGCAAAGTTCCCGCTGACGCACAGGACCACCAGCCTGTTCCCCTGTCCTCCTTCACCCTGAGTGTGTCTCTGTGTGGACAGACATAATGTGAGCTAATGCTTCATGGTTCCTCCACAGAGGGGACCAGGAGAGCTCGGAGGTTCCCGGTGGTCCGTCTGCCCAGCAGTATCAGACACAGCTGGACTCCATATTTACGGTGAGTACATGTACTACAGATACTTTACCTCTCTTCTGTTCACAGTCATCTCCATGCTGCACTTTTAGAGAGTCAGTCTGTCCGGATCTGATGTTTGGATCCATGGTTTATAGTTTGTGTCGTTCATGTGATGTTCCAGCTGCTGGAGGACCACATCGTCACTTTTGTGAAGAGCGAGCTGAAGAAGATCCAGAAGGCTCTGAGTTCAGATTACCCAGAATACTTAGAGGGTCAGAGTGAGGATGAGGAGGTGTTGGAGGCTGAGGATGAAGAGCAGAGGAGGAGCAGAGAGGCATTCCTGAACATCACACTGCACTTCCTGAGGAGCATGAAGCAGGAGGAGCTGGCTGACCGTCTGCACAGCAGTAAGAGGGTTTCTATAAAGATGTAACACTCTGGATAAATGTCTCATCTGCTGATGTCTCAAGAGACCAACATATATCCATATTTTATTCAGAGAACCAGAGTTACAGTGTTCCCAAATGATCTTTTGTTGTGTGTTCTTTCAGAAACCTTTGCTGGAGTTTGTCAGCGTAAACTTAAATCCACCCTGAAGGAGAGGTTCCAGTGTGTGTTTGAGGGCATTGCTAAAGCAGGAAACCCAACCCTTCTGAACCAGATCTACACAGAGCTCTACATCACAGAGGGGGGGTCTGCAGAGGTCAATGAGGAACATGAGGTCAGACAGATTGAAACAGCATCCAGGAAACCAGACAGACCAGAAAGAACCATCAGACGAGAAGACCTCTTTAAAGCCTCACCTGGAAGAGATGCACCAATCAGAGCAGTGATGACAAAGGGCGTGGCTGGCATTGGGAAAACAGTCTTAACACAGAAGTTCACTCTGGACTGGGCTGAAGGCAAAGCCAACCAGGACATCCAGTTCATATTTCCATTCACCTTCAGAGAGCTGAATGTGGTGAGAGAGAACAAGTACAGCTTGGTGGAACTTGTTCATCACTTCTTCTCTGAAACCAGAGACGCAGGAATCTGCAGGTTTGATCAGTTCCCGGTTGTGTTCATCTTTGACGGTCTGGATGAGTGTCGACTTCCTCTGGACTTCCTCAACACTGAGATCCTGACTGATGTCACAGAGTCCACCTCAGTGGATGTGCTGCTGACAAACCTCATCAGGGGGAAGCTGCTTCCCTCTGCTCGCCTCTGGATAACCACACGACCTGCAGCAGCCAATCAGATCCCTCCTGAGTGTGTGGACATGGTGACAGAGGTCCGAGGGTTCACTGACCCACAGAAGGAGGAGTACTTCAGGAAGAGATTCAGAGATCAGGAGCAGGCCGGCACCATCATCTCCCACATCAAGACCTCACGAAGCCTCCACATCATGTGCCACATCCCAGTCTTCTGCTGGATCTCTGCTTCAGTTCTGGAGGAGGTGTTGAAAACCAGAGAGGGAGGAGAGCTGCCCAAGACCCTGACTGAGATGTACATCCACTTCCTGGTGGTTCAGTCCAAAGTGAAGATCGTCAAGTATGATGGAGGAGCTGAGACAGATCCACACTGGAGTCCAGAGAGCAGGAAGATGATGGAGTCTCTGGGGAAACTGGCTTTTGAGCAGCTGCAGAAAGGCAACCTGATCTTCTATGAGTCCGACCTGACAGAGTGTGGCATCGATATCAGAGCAGCCTCAGTGTACTCAGGAGTGTTCACACAGGTCTTTCGAGAGGAGAGAGGACTGTACCAGGACAAGGTGTTCTGCTTTGTCCATCTGAGCGTTCAGGAGTTTCTGGCTGCTCTTCATGTCCATCTGACCTTCATCAACTCTGGAGTCAACCTGCTGGCAGAAGAACCAACAACCTCCCAGAAGTCTGAAGTCAAACCTAAACTAACACATCTCTACCGGAGTGCTGTGAACCAGGCCTTACAGAGTCCAAACGGACACCTGGACTTGTTCCTGCGCTTCTTCCTGGGTCTCTCTCTGCAGACCAATCAGAAACTCCTACGAGGCCTGCTGACACAGACAGGAAGTGGCTCAAAGATCAACCAGGAAACAGTCCAGTACATCAAGAAGAAGATGGAAGAGGATCTGTCTGCAGAGAGAAGCATCAACCTGTTCCACTGTCTGAATGAACTGAATGATCGTTCTCTAGTGGAGCAGATCCAACAGTACCTGAGTTCAGGAAGTCTCTCCAGATATAATCTGTCTCCTGCTCAGTGGTCAGCTCTGGTCTTCATCTTACTCTCATCAGGAAAAGATCTGGACGTGTTTGACCTGAAGACATACTCTGCTTCAGAGGAGGCTCTTCTGAGGCTGCTGCCAGTGGTCAAAGCCTCCAACAAAGCTCTGTAAGTACAGAGATCATTTGATTTAGAGAATCAGTTATTAATACACTGCTGTCTTCTGAATAAATGTTGTCCTCATCGTCTCTTCAGGCTGAGTGGCTGTAACCTGTCAGAGAGAGGCTGTGGAGCTCTGTCCTCAGTCCTCAGCTCCCAGTCCTCCAGTCTGAGAGATCTGGACCTGAGTAACAACGACCTGCAGGATTCAGGAGTGAAGCTGCTGTCTGCTGGACTGGAGAGTCCACACTGTGAACTGAAGACTCTCAGGTCAGAGACCAGTACAGTTTGACTTAGCCAACAATCAGCCATGCTGCTGTGGTGTGGGAATACCATCATCAATAACATCATTGTAGTGAAACGAAACACCAATACATGTGTCACAATTCATAAAATGATTATTGACACAAACTTCTTTAAACCCTCTATAAAGAGCTTCATTTTTAGTGATTTTGCAGAAGTGTTTCTCCAGCACTCATTTTGGTAATTTTAGCCGAGCACCTCCTAATCTGAGGCAGAGGATCTCTGGAAACGGTGGATTGCTCTCTCCAGGTTGGCAGTGAGTTTCTTACCCAGACGAGGAACTTAGTTATCTCAGGGTTTCGTTGACGAGTGAGGGTGAAAATGAAGCATTAGGTCAGGGACTTTCAAACTTACAGGGCCATATACAGAATAACATACGAAGGGCTGGGCCCCTCACTAGAGGTGAGATATATTGCCTCATAAGTCAAGTTATAATTTAGCAAAATCAATCAAATGTAGGTTAATTATTCTTGATACTTGAATATGCTTTAAGAACAAAACAGCCTACATCTCAGCTCTCCAGAGGGTTTACTTTATTTAGTTGGCGGCTCATCCTTTAAAACAGAAGCCTCAGATTGCTTATAAGTGGACATAGGAAAGGTTTGTTATGCAAATAAGTTATTGGGCTTTTTTTTTATCAACTAAGATTTTTTAGACTTAAAGGGCCGCAGTTGGCCCCCGGGCCCTAGATGGACAGGCAGTCCCTTGTTGCAGAGTCAGCAGTGATGCAGGCGTTGTACGGGACCGTTAGAGAGAGGAAGCTGAGCTGGAGGCAAAGCTCTCTATTTACCAGTCCGTCTACGATCAACCCTTACTCACCGTCATGAGCTTTAGGTAGTCACTGAAAGGATGAGATCACAGATACAAGCAGTTTAAATGAGCGTCAGATTAAAGCTTCTTCTGTAGGCTGACTGGGCCTCAGAGATTGGGTGAGGAGCTCTGAAGAGACAGAACATGCTGGAGTGATTTCATATGCGTCCTGGGACCCATTTAATAGGTCTGATGTCCAAACTGTAGTAGAGTGTCAGCTGCAGCTCTTCTTGTAGTCATCTCTCTGTGTCTTTGTTCACATTATTCTCTATTCCTTTGTTTCATGATCTGTTCATATCAATAAGACCCTTACCATGGCTGTCCATTTGAACTGTGAAGCAGTGACTGGAGTTTTAGGTGTAGAGATGACCCAGAGGTGATGCAGTAATAAGCCCCCTCCCCTTCCAGTCCTGGACCCTCAGATGATCTGACGGCTTGTTTGTGTGTCTGCAGGCTGTCAGGCTGTCTGATCACAGAGGAAGGCTGTGATGCTCTGGCCTCAGCTTTAAACGCCTCCCATCTGAGAGAGCTGGACCTGAGCTACAATCATCCAGGAGAGTCAGGGGGGAGGCTGCTGTCTGCTGGACTGGACACACTCAGGTATGGAGAGGCACTCAGTCTGATAGAGGAGGTAGAAACTGTCTCCTATGACCTGAAAGAACCAGAGTAGTTATACTGATCCTGTTTAAATCACATTAGTATGCATAAAAAGTGACAGGTCACATCCCCCCACTACTTATGCAAATGACCTCCTTTGATATGCTAATGACCCCTTTTGTCCGAGGTGTTATCGCGTGTAGGTGTGATATAACAGATAGGTGTGATATCCTTTGATGTGAGGGGGGTGAGGTGTTGTAACATGTAGGTGTGATATCACACCGGCATGTTATAAGTCTTTGATGTCAATCTAATTAGCCCGTTGATGTCTGTCCTTTGATGTAAGGGGGGTGAGGTGTTATGACATGCCGCTGTGATATCACACCGGCCTGTTATAAGCCTTTGATGTCAATCTAATTACCCTCTGAAGTCTGTCCTTTGATCAGTGTTTGTAACTAGTGTTAATTAAGGCAGTCGCTTTGAAGTTGTGTGAGACTGTCTCGCACCCCGTCCCCCTCTCACCCTCCCTGTCACCCCCTTTCCTTTTGCTGTGATGCCAGAAGATAGTGAGGGGTGGAGTTAGGTAAAAAAAGAAATCCGTGCAAACTAGATAAAAAGCCAGTCATTTCCACTCACCAAGTCACCTAAACTTTAAAAAAATACCTAATATTTAATTACTTTATTAACTACAAGGGACTCTCTTTTTGAAAGAGGGTAATAATAATAAAAAAAGAGGTTAATCACCCCCTGATATTGTATTTGTAATGTTTAGTTACTTCACACAACTTTAAAACCCCCTATGAAGTTGTTGTTAACTAAGGATGTTCTTTTGAAATTGTAGGGCTAGTGAACTGGATGCTCTCTTAAGCTGTATGGCTTGTGAACTAATGTTTAATTACTTTATTAACTACAACGAAGTCTCTCTGAAGAGGGTAATAATAATTTAAAGATCTTAATGACCCCATGGTATTGTCTTTTTATTGTTTAATTGCTTTATTAACTATAAGGAAATGTTGTGGCGATCCAAGTACTCACACAACATGAAAGAATGAAACAGAGAGGAATCAATGAAACACTAACACAGAAATAGTTGAGACTAATCATTATTATTTAGTTGCGCACCACCAAACAACAATGGGGAAACATTACCTTGCTTTAACAGCAACCAATCGCAGAAATGGTCCCACGAACACAAGAAAACACAGGCCAAATATACGTTTCCTAAATGACACACGAACATGTTCCCTAATCATGTTTAACGCACACACATTGTCAGTTCTCCTAAACTTGGACGCACCAACATCAGAGCAACATGTAAGTTCCAGATGTCACACACCAACATCCTTATCGTTTCTTAGCTAATGCATGCTGGATATGAACCACTAACTAACAAGACTTTAACTGTATTATATCTGAGGAAGACCTCTCTTGGAGTTCCTCTGACCTTTGCCAATTTACTTAACATGGGTACATCTGCTGTTAATTGCAAAGACCATTGATAATTAGCAAAGAGACTCATGGGCCTCTTCCAATATCTGGAAACTGTAATTAAATTATAGTTATATTGAGAAGGTCCAAGACTTGACATAACATTCCCTCCTTTTATTAATTTAAGTTTCCAGATCATACAAAAAAACTCTTACAAATAACCTTTTGAGATCCGCCCTGGAAAGTCCAAAATTACTTTCTGAAAAATATTTATCAATGAATAATCATTTTACTCAAGGCAGAAGTCACAGGGTTACCTGTACTACTCACAAATAGCCAAAAAACCACCTTTTTGATTATAACACAAAAAGTGGAAGAAAAGACAATTTGCGCTAATCTACTCTACTTAAATGGAAAATCATTTAAAAAACCTCAGTATGCTTAAGAGGAAAAATCAATTTGTCCCATTCAAGTTTAACAAACTTACATACATAACCTAATAACAAAGTAACATTCAATGTAATACTTGATTATACATAATAAAAAATCTTCTAAAACACTTATAGCAAGATGTAACTGGCGTACACTTCTGTTATATTGTCCATTAAACACTTCTTCAGGGTGTGCACGTTCCGATCTCCATGCGTAGCCTTTAGATGGAATTGTTATCTTAGCCTTCATGCTGTAATGTCCCATCTCATAGCAAAATCCCTTGATGACATCTGAAGCAACATCATTACCATTTGAATTGGACGGAACTGTAGTCAGAAAACTGAGACTTCTTTAAAAGAACAGTTTAACGGTAGATCTTCTTCTCTGGAGTTTGAGATTACTAATATACTTGGCTGTAAATCATCTCAGAAGTTTTGGGTTTTGTTCTTCGTGTTGACCCAAACCCATAAGACAATAGCAGTGGAAGAATAGCTGGAACTGAAGGTAGTCATCCAGCTGCCTTCATTGACACTCCAGTTTGCCTCCAGACGCAGCTCCTTAAACATCTGCCTCAGAATGATCCATCTTCCTTCCTCAAGATTGCAAGGGAAAGACAGCTTTGACCTGGGTAGAAAATAGCACTTGCATTCTGGGTTAACAGCCTACAGTCGACCACTAGGCCTTAGAGTCTTACCTATAATTTTTTTAACTTCTTGAAACCATGAAATGTTGTTTGTGTTGTGTTTTTACTTACCCACAATTTCCTAAGCACACAACAAACATATTCTGCAAAATTGTTCAGCCATGGTGCTGAAGCCAATCAGATCTCAACTTCGAACATTAGGCAAAAAGTTGTTTAGGCAACAAGTTGTTTCATTTTCCCTCTGGATCATGTGAGGGTTAACAAATTCACGTGAACAAGAACAATAAACCCGTTATACCCCTCCTGGAAACATTGTCCTCCAAACCATAGAGACCATGTTTCCCCAAGTAAGATACCTCAGAGTACCCATCTGCTCATACAATGTTATTTCAAAGTCCTATGACTCATCATCAGGAAAACTTTCTCCTGTCAAAAAGAATCAACAATGTTAAATATCAAGTTACATAGTCATCAAGTCATGCAGGGATCATGCATAGTCAGACAAATGTCATGCACCATGTCTCACAATGGTCCAACTAATATGGCATAGTCAGAAAACCATTGCCAAAAGTAATGCGTACATCCCAAAATAAAATCACTCTGTCGGTGGGTCAGTGTTACTGTAACAGTCAGGAATTGACAAATCAATTCACATTCATTCAGTCTTTGCAAAGTCTAAGTCAGTCTCGAGATCTCATGTCCTATAGTAGTGCACTTTGATATTCTACCAGCTGGAGTTTTTAATCAGTGACATCATTGTGTTGATGTCAAACAATGCAACAAAGTTTTTCCCGTGTTCGCAGCACAATTTGTTTCAGATGTTAAACAAACAAATTATCAATACACTTTATTAATGTACTGCCCCTGGGAAACATAAAACCTGACAAATGTTCTTGCAAGGCATCCCTAAGTGAACCTGCAGACATCGGCCTTTTTCATTAATATTTCAATTAATTAATAATAATAATAGTCCTTTTTATTAATTTGTTTACCCTTAGAAGTGAACATGTCTCATAATGTTACATCAGGATGTTAAACTAAGTTTTAGCCAAATCAATCATACCAAACCATTTTACAGTACCAGGTACTGAAGTAGATTTAACTGGTGATTGAACAAACCAAAGCCTCTTTGTTTACATCATGCAAACCACTAACACATTTTTCCAAGTTCAGCATCAGCCTTCGTTACTCTAAAATTACGTTTTAAATAGGAATATTAGAAATGGAACAAATATTCAATCTTCAGAAATGTTCTCAATAAATCTCTATCTAGTGAATAGCCAACATATTTAAAAAATAAACCTAAATACTCCTTTACTATCAAAGTCTAAAGCTAGACCTAAGGTGAACAGTTTTTTTTAATAATAGACAATTTAATTCTAAAAAACAAAACTGGACTTGTGTTTTTTTTTATTTGTACTTTAAAATACATTAGTAAATACTTTGTAAAGTTATTCACACTATAACTAACCCTTTCTAGGATATCAAATCTGTTCATCTTTAACCAGACACTATTTCCCTATTTACTTTCAGTTCATTATAACAATGGTATAACAATCACACGTTTTACCCATAGCTAGTTTATATTTCAAGATTATTCTGTGTGATATAATAATCAGATGTCTAGTATGCTAAAATAAAGGATATTAATGATATTAATCTTTTCAGTATTCCAGACCATCGTTAAACAAGCAGCCTCTCTTCTTAAACACTAAACATAATGTTCTACACCACCCTCTGGAAAACTCTTGCACAGTTATGCTGTAAAATCATTGCATGATTTCTTCAGAGTCTGAACAGTCTGAGACAAGCCTGTCTCAAGATCTTGTCATAATGAGAACAGTCAGTGATTCGTTGTCCTCTGCAGCTGTAGTCAGTGGCAGGGTCTCCAAAAAGCTAGAGACGGCCCTGGTCAGTGGGCTCAAGGAAACTCTCTCTGGCATCTGGAGGGGAGGAAACTCTTGGATCAATGTGGTACAATCAGCAGACACACGTTGTCCTCTGCACAGTAGAAATCCCCAAAAAGTGCAGTTCCTCTTCACACCACTGTTGCCTTGACAACAAGGGTTCATGTCCATCACAAGCAAAATGTCAAAACCTCCTCAGAGATGCGTTCTTTGCACACTTCTTCTGTTTCTGTAGTGAGCAACATTTCACCAACACACTGATTCAGAGTACAACCCAACGGTGGCGCATAACTATCCAGTGCTGCTGTAATCACAGCCAATCAGCTACTAGAGAAAAACTCAATTTAAATCTCTCCCCCAACGGGTTATAAAATGGCTGAGTGTCCATAGCCGCGTTCACACCAAGTACTTTCCTGTACTTAGTTCCGGCACTAAGTGCCCTGGCGCTTTTAACCCCAGGGCACTTAGTACAGATCGCGTTCACACCGGAGTACTTTTCCCTGAGGGAAGATTACAAGTACAGTAGGTGGCGGTAAGCACCTTAAAGTTGTTTGCAATCCGCTACAAAACAAGAGAAGAAGAAGAAGAAAAACTTCCCGCGTATACTGTCTGTTGTTTACCTTCCGACCTCAGACATGATGGAGATGGAGTCTTTCTTCAGCATCAAAGGCAGTTCAAAAGCTTTAGGAAAAGGATTGGCCGACGGAAAGCACACATGACTGCCATGTTTCACCGTAGGATGGCTGATACAGGATCCGTTTAATCGCCATGTCGGTTTTCTTTATTGCACTCTCAAGACATAACATTAAATAGAAATATTTTAAATGTAACTAAAGTGTCAGTTGTACATGTCAGTAAACATTGTCAATATAAAATAAAGTGTCAGTTGTACTATATAATAACAGTAATAACAATATAAAATAAACTCCCAGGTGTAGGGAGTCTCAGCAGCAAACCCACCTTTATTATATATCTTCCTGAGACCCACTGCATCCGTCTGCCATAAACACTATGCAAACATACATGTTAGTTTTGGCCCATAGTGGACTCCATGTTGTGTTGTGTGAAATGGGGGGGGAATTAAAAGTTTAGGTCAAATAATATTTAAAATGATATAAATTGTCATATTTGTGTATGTGCCCCTGCCATTCCCCCACAAGGTTGCAACATTGATGATAAATAAATGACAAATAAAGCTTTGCCAGTTTATAACCGATGAAACTTGATGGTATCAGAATAATCACTTACATGTGATGTATAGGATGCTACACAGGTCACAAAAGATAAAGTGTCTGGAGAAATAAGCTTAATCGCCATGTCGGTTTTCTTTATTGCACTCTCAAGAAATAACATTAAATAGAACAATTTTAAATGTAAATAAAGTGTCAGTTGTACATGTCAGTAAACATTATATATAAAATAAAGTCATAACAGTAATAACAATATAAAATAAACTGTCCCAGGTGTAGGGATATTCTCAGCAGCATACACACCTTAGTGCAACGTTGTGTGTCGTGTGTCAGTATTTACAAAAACTATACCAAATAAACTGTTATTAAATGCAGTTTGTCGCTCATCCTGCCGCTGCGCCGACGCTTCCTCATGGCGCAGCGCCCACACTTCATCCTGGTGCTGCTGGCGCTCCATCTGCTGCCTGGCGCTCCATCGAGGTGAGCATCTTGTCCTCCGTTTCCTGGGCCTTGGTGAACAGCACCATCTGATCTCCACGCAGTGACTCATTCACCACGGCACGCCGGTCCTCCAACGCCTGGGCGGTGTCAAAGAAATTCGCATCCCGTGTCCGCTTTCCTAAGAGGGGAAAATAAGCAATATACAAGATCTGTTTAGTCGCCATGTAGTTTTACAACATACTAGGAATGTGTTTTTTGTATTTTCACAAATAGAATTAAGGTTTCACAAATCTGAAACTGTGTTATAAAGAATCTTTTGACTCTCTGGGATAATCCAGTCCAGATTTGATGAGTCTAGGTATAGTGGTTTTAGATCAGGACCTGGTCTAATGTGGTCTAATGTGGTCTACATGTAAAAAAAGCACTGAAATCTCCCTTTTTTGTATTTTCACAAATAGAATTAAGGTTTCACAAATCTGAAACTGTGTTATAAAGAATGTTTGGCCTCTCTGGGATAATCCAGTCCAAATAAATCGGCTATGCAGCGATTTAAGAGGTTCAAACACGGAGGATTGTTCCTTTTTGAAGAGTGCTTCATGTATGCTTGAACTTTGTTTAACGTTGTTGAGGCAAGTTAAACATAAAATATGATGAATATTATGAAATAAACATGATTGTGAACATCAGTTCGATGCGTAACGTTCTTTCAAGACAAAGTTACAGTGTGTGTACCTTTGCGTTTGGTTGCTGGTAAGGAGGACGACCAAGAACTGTGATCTAGAATGCAAAGCTCGCTTGTTTCCAATCCCGAGAGTTGTCCATCCTCGCCTGAAACAGACGATTAGTGCCATGAGTTAGTGAAGCAAATTACAGAAACACTGCACAGTTATTCACAAGTCAAAACGTTTTCATAGCGGCGGGGAATATCTAGCTAGCTAGATGTAGCTAGCTCGGGGCCGGTGTTAGCCTATTATGGCTAGCATGGCTAGCTTGATCTACTGAGCAAATAAAAGTACATCTGAGACCATTATTGTGCAGATTAAAACCCCAGTGCATGTAGTTGATTTTACCTTCGTCGTGGTAGTCATCGTTGGCCACTGAATCCGCCGTTTGTAGTCCTGAGTTTCTTTATATTTAGTCGGCTGTGCACAATTCCCAGGTCGAGTGAAAGCTACCGAACTGGCTTCAGTAGCATTCCCTGGGTCGCGTCCTCGGCGTAGATCTCCAGAAGCGCCGACACCTCCTCATCATTTCTTGATGCTTGCCATAACTGCTTTCAAAAACGCACGGAGCGTTGTGTTTTTGTAGCGAGGAAAAACAATGGCGTCTCCACACAACATTTTCAGATTTGTACGGGCGTGGTTTGCAATTCGCCCAGCCAATCAGCACTGGGGCACTTTTGGAGCACTTTTCACCCACAGAAAAGTACGCTCTCTGAGCTGGCTCTAAAAATGGGGGTAAAAGTACCCGAGATTAAGTACGATTTTTGGTGTGAACGCGACATAAGGGGTACTCACGGAACTAAAACGTGAAAAGTACGGTGAAAGTACTCCGGTGTGAACGCGGCTCATATGGTCAGGAATGCTGAAACATGTGAATGTCAAAACAAACTAATGGTGGTAGTTTGCCCAGATTCTTTACTTCATCAAAAGTAGTAAAACTACATTGTAAAATCTCTTTTGTCTAGTTGACGTCCTGCTTTTAAATTCTAGTCAGGAAAAGAACATACACATAAGCTTTAAAATCTTCTTAAATTCGAAACCAAAAAGGTCTTCATTCTCCACCATGATCCATTTCAACATCAAAGTCCATCAAAACTGATGATTTATCTTTAAAAACCATGAGAAACACTATTCTCCTTTACTTCAGTTCTAAGTCAATGAGCAAAACAAGGAAACCCTCCTTTAACCACTATAGATTCATATTTTATCTACTTGCTTATTCTATTCATTTTCAAATTATTCATCTAAGTTGTGTTACAAGCATGGTTAGGTTGTAATAATACAAAACATCAAGTAACTGTATTCAATCCTATATTTGAAAAACAAGTAATCTGATTACAGTTAATGAATATATTTTTGGAACACTTAAAATAATTATTGGTGGTTTCCTCACAAAATGCAATCTTCATCACTAAAGCTGAAACCTACAGAAATCATCACGGAACAGTTTTCTTTCCTTATAACTCAATTGTTTCAATAAAAACAAAAAGGCATTGTGAAAACTCCCACTCTTGAGAACATCTCAACACTTTATTCCATCTAAGCATGAATGTTTATGACAGACACGCCATATATTCCAACAATAAATATCTCTGGGCCTAAAGAACAATCCATTAATCCAAAACGGTCTTTAATGATATCAATTGTGAACTTTCTTAATATTAATTGTAAATGCAACGTATGTTCTCTTTAGAACAAAGATAGGATAGTTGCAGCTGAAACTGGTTAATAGCAATTCTCTGTTAACCTAGATAAGCACGTTTTTCTTATATCTAGTAATATAAATATATTTATATTTTATTTTATGTTACTCATAAAACAGTAAACCATAGGAACATTTTCCAGAATAGTAGTTAACTTTATATAACATTTACTCTCTCTAGACTCTTCAAAACATCTTAATTCTCCTGTCTCTCTCTTTCCTCACTGTGCCCTGCAGCTGCTCCTGTCCACACGCTTCTCTCATCAATCACACTTGACCTCTTATGTTATCCAACAGTGTGAGAGGGCTTGAGCAAACATCGTACAGCACCTCTGTCATGCTTAAACATTAACAGATTCCTTCTGACTGACAAACTTATAAAAACCTCCTGCTTATTACTTACTACTCTTTCTTCATAACTTTAAAAATACAATTGTGGTGAATCGTTTGCGTTTTCAGTTTCCTATCTACTTTAAACAATCATCAAATGAGAGTTACTGTATGATAAATACAACTCCTAAATAACATTACAATATATATTTCTTACAGTAAGTTTGTTATTTCATGTTTAACAATTATCCTCTTTCTATGTCTTATACTAGGTGGACAAATCCACTCTTATATTTAATTTGTATAAAACCTTTACCTTAATGTACTTCATATACTCAGTAAACCTCTTTTTACTTTGCCTTAACGTTACTGTATGTAATTAAGTTCCTTTGAAATATAATTAAGTACAATTCTTAGTCAAATGACAAATACCATGAAATTCACAATGCAATTCAATGGTAACAATCAGTTCCCAAAGACTATGTTTAAATAGCAACAAATCATTGTTTCTTATTTATTTCAATATATCTACTACTTCAAATCACACATTGATCTATTAATTTTCAATGTATTCACTCCAACTTCAGATCACTCGTTGATCTTTCACTCCTTGTTTTAAACAGAGAAACACAATGCAGCCTTCTTTCAGGCATTAGAGAAAAGAGCAAGCAGACACACTCCGGGCTGCTGCTCTCACAGCCAACAATTAGAGCATCTCCTCTTTTACAGAATGGGGAGAAGGGGGAAGATACTTTCACAGACAAAGACAGATACACCCCGGCTGGAACTCTCAGCCTCTTCAGGAGAAGGGGGGGACATATTTCAAACTGCAGCTTCTTTGACCAATAAGAAATTAAAACAACAAACTATGGTATACCAAAACATTTAGCGCTTTATCACAGACTCTACATTACGGTCTGACAAAACATGGAAAACTCCACTTTTGTATGTAGTGAATTCACAGAGTCGCCAGGCAAGTTTTATACTTTTAACTCCCTGAACTCGGATCGGGCTTATTAATCTCTTAATTACCGAACGGACCGGATGTGCACTTGGCTCGCAAAGCAAATCATATCCCCTCAGCCAAATGAATATCTGAACCTTAAGACAATCATTAGGATCTTCTCAGGCAGAATTCACGACTACGAGGTCAGATACAGTGATTCCTCCAGCATAACATGTCCTTACGGCTAGCAAAGATCATATCCTCTCAATCAAACCCTTAGCTTCTCAGGCAGATTACGAGCAGAATACAGTGATCTCTCCAGTATAAACATTTATCAACATAAAACAAGACCAACAAACAAAACACACAATCAACAGATCTCAACCATAACTGTGCAAATATCTCAAATCCACTCTCCTCTGCTTTTTCTTTTTAACCAATACAACTTCAAAAGTCATTTCATTCCAAATACGTTTTGCTTACTGTGAGTTGGTATTTCTTCTGTGGAAGTCTCAAGTCTGGTTTCTCAATTCCTTGAGATTTTACCCCAGCCGTCTCAGGGCTGCCTGGCCAAGGGAGTTGAGACCCCCAGAGAAGGAACACAGCAACCTCCAGCATCGGCAATCTCGGTAAGGACCTCCAAAATGTTGGGGAGATCCAAGTACTCACACAACATGAAAGAATGAAACAGAGAGGAATCAATGAAACACTAATACAGAAATAGTTGAGACTAATCATTATTATTTAGTTGCGCACCACCAAACAACAATGGGGAAACATTACCTTGCTTCAACAGCAACCAATCGCAGAAATGGTCCCACGAACACAAGAAAACACAGGCCAAATATACGTTTCCTAAATGACACACGAACATGTTCCCTAATCATGTTTAACGCACACAAATTGTCAGTTCTCCTAAACTTGGACGCACCAACATCAGAGCAACATGTAAGTTCCAGATGTCACACACCAACATCCTTATCGTTTCTTAGCTAATGCATGCTGGATATGAACCACTGACTAACAAGACTTTAACTGTATTGTATCTGAGGAAGACCTCTCTTGGAGTTCCTCTGACCTTTGCCAATTTACTTAACATGGGTACATCTGCTGTTAATTGCAAAGACCATTGATAATTAGCAAAGAGACTCATGGGCCTCTTCCAATATCTGGAAACTGTAATTAAATTATAGTTATATTGAGAAGGTCCAAGACTTGACATAACAGAAGATTTACTGGTGTGCTTCCCTAGATGATGTAAATAGTCTAAGTGTCATGTTAAGGGGACATTACGGAACTCAGGAGTCCGCCCTTGGAGCCTTGGAGAGCGGATAAAGAGAGGTGTATTTACTGGTGTTGAGCCCTGGATGATGTAAATAGTCCAAGTGCCATGGTAGGGGGACATTACGGAACTCAGGAGTCCGCCCTTTGAGGCGTTGTTAACATTAATGCTTTTTGCTTTTGTTTTTGTTACTAAGATACTTTTTAGATACACTTTTGAAGTGAGCAACACTTTACAACTGGTAGAAAGTTAAGTACTTTGTATGGAATTGGGTTTTCTTTAGAGCTGTTTTCAGTGAGACAATGCAGTTGCTGATCATTTTAAGTTCCAAGGCTTTATGGCATATGCCCATTAGCTACAGTGTAGATATGTCAATGAAAAACATAGGTCACAGGCTCCTCCAACAGTGCAGCAAATATATATATATAAATATATAAATATATATATATATATATAGAGCACATAAAACAGATAAAATACTGCAATAGAATGTTTTGATATGACAGATTTGTGCGTAATTCTCTCACAAAGGAACTGTAAGATACACGTTTATGTATGGAAAACTTTATAACTTGGTAAAATATTCATTAATTTGTAATGAATTGAGTTTCTTAAAGAATCAAACTCTAAATGGAGAGTTTGTGATTTTAACACTGTTTCGATGAAACAATGCAGTTTTGATAACTTGACTTGACTAACATTACTTTTTTTAAATATATGTTTTTAGATGCTTTACTTTGATTTCTTTCAAGTTATTTTAACCTGTTCCACTCTGAGCCTGTTTTTCAGGTCTCAGGCTCGAAAATGACATTCCCAGAACAAATGACCATATCTTCCCTTCTAAAAGGGTTAAATTAATAATCTTTTCTCAAAGTAATGATAAACCTGTGAGTTGGATGTAGAAGTGTCAGAATCAATATAAATGTTTTTTATTTTAAAGAAAATTCAGATTTTACATAGTAAAAAACTGTAAATTATAGTGTCCGTCCAAAAATTATTTTTTACAGATAGTGAAAACTACCCTTGGATGATGGGTTAGTAGACTAAAAGCTTTAGGAATCCAAAGTACAACATATAATAAGTACCCTGTATCAAGATTGATGCAAAACAAGTGAAATTTGACCTTTTTAGAGAGATTTAGCCAAAAACTGGGCCATCTGGGGTCATTTGGGTGGATTTGACCTATCTCTGGCCCCCCTTGCTCGATCTGGTTGGTTGACATACCCTTGTGACCGTTAGAGCCAATAGAATCGAAGGAGGAGACTTACATAGACACACATTGTAAAGAAAAAATGTTGCCGCTTCGCGTGTGGAAAGCGAAACTAAACTGGAGGAATGTCTCCTTCTGGAGTTTGGAAACTAAAACGCAGTTGTATTGCTTATGGATTATCAGAAATAATTTCAAAGAAGGCACAGACACATAGGATGAACCTATGGATTAACTGCAGCATCGTTTTTTTATCGTTTTAATGCCATTGAAGACCACTTTTGACCAAGGTAAGATATATTTACATGTTTAGCTTCTTGGCTCCACATGTGATGATGTACGCTTTCGTTGATAGCGTCGCGAATGTTTATCACTGAGTGTTGAGGTGGGCACCGTTAGATTCAGTGTCTCCAGGACACCAAAAAATAGTGTTTGGTTGTGCATCTAGGATAAGTAATAAGGGAGTTCTGAGTGAGTTTATGTGCCTTTGTAGGTTACGTTTTTTCGTCGAGGCTAATTCAGAGGCTGAGTGCTAGCATTGTGGTTTTTTTTTGAAAAACAAATTAAAAAGATCAGTTAGCTGAGTTTCTTCCCATTACATGGATATAACACATTCATAGTTTTATTCAATATTAAGATTCCTTAGACGTTGTTTCCTGCAAATGACGCGTTTATCCGCCCGGTACCGGGGGGAAGGCGTGAAACAGGTTAACACATTACTTTTTTCATATTTTTCAACATACTGTGATATTTGTTTTTCTCTCCTTTTTCCATTATATTTTTGAATATACAGTGATTTTTATCAAAATACAACATGCAACTAATACATTATACAATATTACGACTTTTTGCGATATTTTCAACACAATATATACGTGTACCTTTTTTTTTTTTGTAGGGCTTCAGGATATTTGGCATGTCATGCATAAAACCGGTGTCATCTTTCCTGAAACTGACGTGCTGTCCGTTTTACAAACAAGTTATCTTTCTGCTTCTTCACCCTCTGAATTTTCCTCCCCGTCCCTCTTCCTTCAGCCATCACAACAACAATCAAGTCAGATCTGTCAAATTAAACACCTCTTCCCAAAGCGTGACTTCCCTATTGAGGGGGTAGGGCAGTAGGGCCTAACCCGATTGGCCAAATATACTAACATGCAGAACGTATGGTATGTTTGAAAAAGACTAACCATCTATCCAGTTCAAGCTGTCTTTAAGATGTGACATCGCGCTCTGACTTTTTCCCGTAAAATCGTGACAAACTAATTACTTATTATTAAATTTGACCTCTTGCTGCTTGGTTGAAAATGATAGATGAAAAATAACTTTTTAAAAAGAGTCAAACAGCGAGGGACATTATACGGGTGAAAGAAACTCTCATTTCTACAGATGACTCCCCCCCCCACTCAACGCAACAAGCCCCACCCCACTCAGCAAATCATCCAAAACTAAGGACCCCACTAAGACGAACAGATTTTCTTTAAGACTGTGACTCTTAAAGGCATTTAGGCTTTTTTCTCTTGCCAAGATACTTTTAGATACACTTTGAAGTATGCAAAAAGTTAAAACTAGAAAAATCAAATACTTTGTCTAAATAGATGTTATTTAAGAATGTGACTCTTAATGGCAGCTTTTTGATTTAAGTAAGACAATCCAGTTAAACAATGTCGTTTTTGATGACTTTACTGATTTTTGCTTTTTTCTGCTACCAAGATACTTTTAGATACGGTTTGTTGTCTGAAAACTTTACAACTGGTAGAATGTCAATCACTTTGTAACACATTTATTTTCTTAAAGACTGTGACTCTAAAAGGCAAGTTTGTGATTTTAACACTTATTTACTGACACTAGGCAGATTTTGGCTTTTTTCTCTTGCCAAGATACTTTTAGACACACTTTGAGGTATGCAAAACCTTAAAACTAGAAAATGAAGTACATTGTCTGATTAGATTTTTTCTTAAATACTGTTTCTCTGAAAGGCAAGTTTGTGATTTTAACACTTATTTACTGACACAAGGCAGATTTTGACTTTTTTCTCTTTTCTTGTGTTACCAAGATACTTTTAGATACACTTTGATGTATGCAACACTTAACAAAAGGGTATAATATGAAGTACTTTGTAAGGAATGGGGGTTTCTTTAATACCCTGTTTTAAAAAAAAAAACACTTGTTCAGTTAAACAATGTAGGTTTTCTCTGATATTTTAGTTATTTTCAGCTACCAAGATACTTTTTTTTATACACTTTTATGTAGGAACATTTGACAACTGGTAGAATGTCAATTATTTTGTAACAAATGTATTTTCTTAAAGACTGTGACTCTAAAAGGGAAGTTGGTGATTTTAACACTTTATTTTTTCCCCCGTTGTCTTTCACTTACTTTTTGGATACAGTTTTATGTATGACAACTTTACAACTGGTAGAAAGTTAAGTACTTTTTCTGAACAGATTTTCTTTAAGACTGTGACTCTTAAAGGCACTCTGGGATTTTAGTAAGACAATCCAGTTTTATGGAAATAACTTAAATTATTTTTGTTTTTTCTCCTACAAAGATACTTATAGTTACACTTTAATGGATGCAAAACTTTATAACTTGGTAAAATATTCATTAATTAGTAATGAATTGAGTTTCTTTTTTGTTTTTGTTTTTCAACATACTATTGTACACAATGACTTTTCCATATATATATTTATTTTTTTCTGACAAACTATACTTTGACTTTTTCCGTAAAATCGTGACAAACTATTACTTATTCTTAGATTTGACCTCTTGCTGCTTGGTTGGAAATGATAGATGAAAAAGCTACAAAGCTTAAAGAACTTTCTAAAAACTTTCAATTATACAGATGACTCCCCCCACTCAACGCAATAAGTCCACCCCCCACTCAGCAAATCATCTAAAATGAAGGACCCCACTAAGACGACTGTTGAAAACTAGCCAGGGATCTGAGAAAAACCAAGTCTCCCCCCGCGAGTTGCAGCCAGGAACAAACTCCTGGACTACCATCATCACCACCATTGTGGACACCCAAAGCTTGCAGTACTACTGCTGCTGATGTTACTCCTTGGGCCATAGTGAAATCGGAGTTGGTTGATATTCTGGAGAGGGTGCTGCATCGGTACAGAGAAGAAATCTGCAATGGATGCCGAGTCAGTCACCCTGGCCAGAGGCAACACGATTGTCTGAATGACATTCCAGAATATTTCTTCAGAAACAATTACAACGCGTTAATGAAAAGACTTTGGCTCGCCGACTTCATTACTGTGATTGACCAGAGTCTTAATGATAAAAACATTTACACGGCTGAATGGAGGATCCAAGGCGCTTCGGAGGCTTTTCTGCACAATCTCAAAAACTGCAGACGCCTCAAGGAGAGACTTGAAAAGATCCATGCCGAGCTGGATGGAGAAGAAGAAGACTAATAACCAGCGGTTGATTGAAGCCAGGGATTTTTTTATTTTTTTTCCTGATACTTTGACTTTTCTTTAAAGTAAAATAAAAAATGGGTAACTACTATGGAAAACAATCTGTATATATTTATCAGAATGCAGTCAATACCTGTTTAATAAGTGTGTTGTTGATGACGATTGAAAACAGAATGAGTAGTGATCCCCGTGTAAACAGAATGGCTGAAGTTTGTAAACTAGAAGACATTTTGGATATCGTTCATTCTGGCAGTACTATTCCGGGTCATTGGGAAACGATTGTAAACGAAACATTTAAAGTGGTACTGGAATCTTCATTTTCCGAAACATTCTGTAACATTACCGAAGAAATGAAACAAACACCAAAAGTGTATCATGTGCTCGCATTGTATGCTCTGTTTGTAGATGTAATGCATCTTTGTGTCAAAAACAGCATACACATGAATACTTTGGCTGAAGTGCAAAAACTCCATTATAATATTTCCCTTCATCCGGGGGATTCTGTGCTGGAGAAGATCCTGGGGATGTTGCAATCAGTATAAATCAGTGACGTGTGGTGAGGTTCATGGCTGGTGAGGCACTGACTCACTGAGTCAGATTTACAAATATTATATTTTGACCTTAATCGAAATATTCGGTTATTTTCAAAAGCTTTTTTAGTCTGATGCTTCGATTCATTTTAAACAGACCGTTCAACAAAAGGATACCCAAAATCTAAATATTGGATTGTTCTTTCTTAGTAAGATCCCATGTTCATTACAATTGTGGTCTTACCTTGACTTGAAGATGAAGTCCATGCTATCCTTCTGGACAACAATCTCCATTACTTTTTTGTAAAAGTCCTCCTTATCTTCCTGTAGTTTTAAAAGCCTAGTTTGTTGTTTGCGTCTACCGTCTCTGCGTAGAATTACAGTAGCAACAAGAACCTGTGGGCTCACGTGCGCCCCCTTCAGTGGCATGCGCTTAGGGCCCGCTTTCCAGCCAGTTTCTGTGGGGTGACGCATTCTGAGGTGAGGCAGATCTCATCTGTGCCTCACCTTACCCCACAGTAAATGGCTTGAGCGCGCTCACAAAATAAGTGCCCGCGCTAAATTAGTGCCCGTGCTCCAGCAAGTTACTGTGGGCTTACGTGAGGCAGAGCTCGTCCCTGCCACGCTCCCATGTAGTTGTAGCGGAGCTCGGCCAATTTTCTGATTTTGACTATAAAAAGCAATTTGAATCATACAGAAATCACACTTACAACACAGATCAGTGGAGACATTTTATTATTATTACTATTTAGTTTTTCTTTAGTTGTTTTTCTGTTACATTGGAGTATGACAGGTGAGGCTCTGCCTCCCCTGCCTCCCCTGACTGCACGTCGCTGGTATAAATGTATTATTGATTCCTATGGGGTGAAAACAATAAATTGTAAATATGAAATTCTGCAAATAAAAAAAGTGTTTTTACATTTTTTTAAAACTGTTGACTTCAAATCATAGTATAGTATTTCCTACATATCATTTTAAAAGAGTCACAGTGTAGAATGTCCGAACATTTATTTTAAAAGTACTAGTATAGTATGTTAAAAGTATCTTGAAAAAAGTCCAAATATAGTATGTAGTTAAGAATTATATTATATAGTTTGTCTGCAATGTCAGTAGGGGATCTCTAAAAAAAAAATGAGAGAAAGTCATATATAGTTTGACAAAAAGATCTTGAAAGAGTCATGACATTGTGTGTTGAAATGGTTTTGAATAAACACATCAGTATTTTAAAAAGTAAAATTGTATCAAACACTGAAACACTGACACACAAAAACACAGAAACACAGACACACAGAAACACCGAAAACTATTAAACAGCCCTGCTATATACTATGACCATTCTTTACTTATTTATAATATGGTTCAAATGGAGTAATTTGAGTTGTCTGATGCACTTGATACAATTTTACTTTTTAAAATACTGATGTGTTTATTCAAAACCATTTCAACACACAATGTCATGACTTTTTCAAGATTTTTTTGTCAAACTATACTATGACTTTCTCTCATTTTTTTTTTAGAGATCCTATACTGACATTGCAGACAAACTATATAATATAATTCTTAACTACATACTATACTTGGACTTTTTTCAAGATACTTTTAACGTACTATACTAGTACTTTTAAAATAAATGTTCGGACATTCTACACTGTGACTCTTTTTTAAAATGATATGTAGGAAATACTATACTATGATTTGAAGACAACAGTTTTTTAAATGTAAAAACACTTTTTTTGTGTGCAGAATTTCATATTTACAATTTATTGTTTTCACCCCATAGGAATCAATAATACATTTATACTGATTGCAACATCCCCAGGATCTTCTCCAGCACAGAATCCCCCAGATGAAGGGAAATATTATAATGGAGTTTTTGCACTTCGGCCAAAGTATTCATGTGTATGCTGTTTTTGACACAAAGATGCATTACATCTACAAACAGAGCATACAATGCGAGCACATGATACACTTTTGGTGTTTGTTTCATTTCTTCGGTAATGTTACAGAATGTTTCGGAAAATGAAGATTCCAGTACCACTTTAAATGTTTCGTTTACAATCGTTTCCCAATGACCCGGAATAGTACTGCCAGAATGAACGATATCCAAAATGTCTTCTAGTTTACAAACTTCAGCCATTTTGTTTACACGGGGATCACTACTCATTCTGTTTTCAATCGTCATCAACAACACACTTATTAAACAGGTATTGACTGCATTCTGATAAATATATACAGATTGTTTTCCATAGTAGTTACCCATTTTTTATTTTACTTTAAAGAAAAGTCAAAGTATCGGGAAAAAAAATAAAAAAATCCCTGGCTTCAATCAACCGCTGGTTATTAGTCTTCTTCTTCTCCATCCAGCTCGGCATGGATCTTTTCAAGTCTCTCCTTGAGGCGTCTGCAGTTTTTGAGATTGTGCAGAAAAGCCTCCGAAGCGCCTTGGATCCTCCATTCAGCCGTGTAAATGTTTTTATCATTAAGACTCTGGTCAATCACAGTAATGAAGTCGGCGAGCCAAAGTCTTTTCATTAACGCGTTGTAATTGTTTCTGAAGAAATATTCTGGAATGTCATTCAGACAATCGTGTTGCCTCTGGCCAGGGTGACTGACTCGGCATCCATTGCAGATTTCTTCTCTGTACCGATGCAGCACCCTCTCCAGAATATGAACCAACTCCGATTTCACTATGTTCAAAAACAGAGACGTCTTGGCCCAAGGAGTAACATCAGCAGCAGTAGTACTGCAAGATTTGGGTGTCCACAATGGTGGTGATGATGGTAGTCCAGGAGTTTGTTCCTGGCTGCAACTCGCGGGGGGAGACTTGGTTTTTCTCAGATCCCTGGCTAGTTTTCAACGGTCGTCTTAGTGGGGTCCTTCGTTTTAGATGATTTGCTGAGTGGGGGGTGGACTTATTGCGTTGAGTGGGGGGAGTCATCTGTATAATTGAGAGTTTTTAGAAAGTTCTTTAAGCTTTGTAGCTTTTTCATCTATCATTTCCAACCAAGCAGCAAGAGGTCAAATCTAAGAATAAGTAATAGTTTGTCAGAAAAAAATAAATATATATATGGAAAAGTCATTGTGTACAATAGTATGTTGAAAAACAAAAACAAAAAAGAAACTCAATTCATTACTAATTAATGAATATTTTACCAAGTTATAAAGTTTTGCATCCATTAAAGTGTAACTATAAGTATCTTTGTAGGAGAAAAAACAAAAATAATTTAAGTTATTTCCATAAAACTGGATTGTCTTACTAAAATCCCAGAGTGCCTTTAAGAGTCACAGTCTTAAAGAAAATCTGTTCAGAAAAAGTACTTAACTTTCTACCAGTTGTAAAGTTGTCATACATAAAACTGTATCCAAAAAGTAAGTGAAAGACAACGGGGGAAAAAATAAAGTGTTAAAATCACCAACTTCCCTTTTAGAGTCACAGTCTTTAAGAAAATACATTTGTTACAAAATAATTGACATTCTACCAGTTGTCAAATGTTCCTACATAAAAGTGTATAAAAAAAAGTATCTTGGTAGCTGAAAATAACTAAAATATCAGAGAAAACCTACATTGTTTAACTGAACAAGTGTTTTTTTTTTTTAAAACAGGGTATTAAAGAAACCCCCATTCCTTACAAAGTACTTCATATTATACCCTTTTGTTAAGTGTTGCATACATCAAAGTGTATCTAAAAGTATCTTGGTAACACAAGAAAAGAGAAAAAAGTCAAAATCTGCCTTGTGTCAGTAAATAAGTGTTAAAATCACAAACTTGCCTTTCAGAGAAACAGTATTTAAGAAAAAATCTAATCAGACAATGTACTTCATTTTCTAGTTTTAAGGTTTTGCATACCTCAAAGTGTGTCTAAAAGTATCTTGGCAAGAGAAAAAAAGCCAAAATCTGCCTAGTGTCAGTAAATAAGTGTTAAAATCACAAACTTGCCTTTTAGAGTCACAGTCTTTAAGAAAATAAATGTGTTACAAAGTGATTGACATTCTACCAGTTGTAAAGTTTTCAGACAACAAACCGTATCTAAAAGTATCTTGGTAGCAGAAAAAAGCAAAAATCAGTAAAGTCATCAAAAACGACATTGTTTAACTGGATTGTCTTACTTAAATCAAAAAGCTGCCATTAAGAGTCACATTCTTAAATAACATCTATTTAGACAAAGTATTTGATTTTTCTAGTTTTAACTTTTTGCATACTTCAAAGTGTATCTAAAAGTATCTTGGCAAGAGAAAAAAGCCTAAATCTGCCGAGTGTCAGTAGAAAAGTGTTAAAATCACAAACTTGCCTTTTAGAGTCACAGTCTTTAAGAAAATAAATGTGTGACATCAAAGGCTAATTAGATTAGACAACAAAGGATCGACTACAGGGGGGAATATCACACCTGCACGTGATAACACCTCACCTCACCCCAAATACTATGACCAAGTATACCTGTATTCACCCTCTGACCTAAAAGCTAAATCTGCCTAGTGTCAGTAGAAAAGTGTTAAAATCACAAACTTGCCTTTTAGAGTCACATTCTTAAATAACATCTATTTAGACAAAGTATTTCATTTTTCTAGTTTTAACTTTTTGCATACATAAACGTGTATCTTACAGTTCCTTTGTGAGAGAATTACGCACAAATCTGTCATATCAAAACATTCTAATGCAGTATTTTATCTGTTTTATGTGCTCTATATATATATATATATATATATATATATATTTGCTGCACTGTTGAAGGAGCCTGTGACCTATGTTTTTCATTGACATATCTACACTGTAGCTAATGGGCATATGCCATAAAGCCTTGAAACTTAAAATGATCAGCAACTGCATTGTCTCACTGAAAACAGCTCTAAAGAAAACCCAATTCCATACAAAGTACTTAACTTTCTACCAGTTGTAAAGTGTTGCTCACTTCAAAAGTGTATCTAAAAAGTATCTTAGTAACAAAAACAAAAGCAAAAAGCATTAATGTTAACAACGCCTCAAAGGGCGGACTCCTGAGTTCCGTAATGTCCCCCTACCATGGCACTTGGACTATTTACATCATCCAGGGCTCAACACCAGTAAATACACCTCTCTTTATCCGCTCTCCAAGCCTCCAAGGGCGGACTCCTGAGTTCCGTAATGTCCCCCTAACATGACACTTAGACTATTTACATCATCTAGGGAAGCACACCAGTAAATCTTCCTTATAGTTAATAAAGTAATTAAACAATAAAAAGACAATACCATGGGGTCATTAAGATCTTTAAATTATTATTACCCTCTTCAGAGAGACTTCGTTGTAGTTAATAAAGTAATTAAACATTAGTTCACAAGCCATACAGCTTAAGAGAGCATCCAGTTCACTAGCCCTACAATTTCAAAAGAACATCCTTAGTTAACAACAACTTCATAGGGGCTTCAAGTTGTGTGAAGTAACTAAACATTACAAATACAATATCAGGGGGTGATTAACCTCTTTTTTTATTATTATTACCCTCTTTCAAAAAGAGAGTCCCTTGTAGTTAATAAAGTAATTAAACATTAGGTATTTTTTAAAAGTTTAGGTGACTTGGTGAGTGGAAATGACTGGCTTTTTATCTAGTTTGCACGGATTTCTTTTTTTACCTAACTCCACCCCTCACTATCTTCTGGCATCACAGCAAAAGGAAGGGGGGTGACTGAGAGGGGGACGGGGTGCGAGACAGACAACTTCAAAGAGACTGCCTTAATTAACACTAGTTACAAACACTGATCAAAGGACAGACTTCAGAGGGTAATTAGATTGACATCAAAGGCTTATAACATGCCAGTGTGATATCACACCTACATGTTACAAAACCTCACCCCCCTCACATCAAAGGATATCACACCTATCTGTGATATCACACCTACACGCGATAACACCTCGAACAAAAGGGGTCATTAGCATATCAAAGGAGGTCATTTGCATAAGTAGTGGGGGGATGTGACCTGTCACTTTTTATGCATACTAATGTGATTGAAACAGGATCAGTATAACTACTAACCAGAGCTGATAGACCCTGACTCTTCACACTGTCTGCCGTCAGCTGTAAGCATCAAACACAAATGTTCCACAACTGAGTGGAAACCCCCCCTCAGTGTTCATCGTGGAACGACCAACAGAAACAGTGTGTTTTTTTGTAATGTTCACACAGATTTAGCACAGGAAATGACATCATGAATAAATAAACTGATTTATTTCCAGATGTTTTTATTTTGAGTCCTAGCAAACGGCCAATCAGAAGAACCTCCCCTGGAATTAGTATTCATTTCGTTGACTCAAACTATGACGAAATATGTTCGTCAACTACCATTTTTTTCCATGACTAAGATGAGACGAAGACGAGACAGCACCGACGTCAGTAAACAATAACTGTGACGAAATCGTTGACGGAAAATTACGAGACCAAAATGTAGTTTACTAAATAAAAACGCTGCCAAAATCTCTCTTTACTTTCGTTGACGAAAAAGGAGGAGACGAAATATTATCAAAGATAACGTTACATCTCTGATAGTCAGTTTTTCTCCCAGCAGTTCCATATCCGGTGCTGCGGCTGGGCAGCAGTTGTGTGTCTGTGCTGCGCGCTGTGGTACATTTGAATTACACCGGGCCAGCGGCACACTATGAACTGTCAGGAAGACTCAGATCTAACAAACCTTATTTAACAGAAAATAAAATGGCAACAACAGGGCTTGGGAGTAGTGGTCGCGTTAACCGAATATCCCCCGCGTCAGCGCGAGTGAGTGACGAGTTGTGTACAGACCCGACGGGTAATAATGGATTATGACGGAAATGTTACGATCCTGTCCGTCAAAATGACTGACAACGAAAAAGTCTAACGCCACCACTGCTTGGGAGAAAGAAACAAGGCAATATTTGGGCCCATTTTCGCTACAATGAGGCGGAGAAAAAAAGCGAATGCATTGTTTTATCAGAAGGGAAGTAATGTGGCCATAAAACAGCTGGTAAAAAACACCACAAACCTGACCAGATACTCTCTGCAAAGCTGCATTCTCAATCATTCAACCTATGTTTTTCATCAAATAAGGATAAGATATATCTTATTGTGAAATAAGTTTGACTAAAATGACAAATTATTGGTTTTGGCTAGACTAGTTTGACTGAAATGTTCTATATAATCTGATGACTAAAAAATACTCAAATGTCAACAGTTTTCATTGACAAAAAGTAGACTAAAATGGTTAGTTTTCTTTGACTAAAATAAGACTAAAATGCTCAGACTTTTAGTCGACTAAAACTTGACTAAATAAAAACAGGATGAAGGTGACTAAATATGACTAAAACTAACAAGGACATTTGACACAGGACTAACGGAGCGTCCACACAGCAGCGTTAAAAAAATCTTGGAACGCTTCTGCCCATTCACTTTGAATGGGGTGACGTTACTTTGCCTCACTTTTCGCCGAACTGCATTGTGGGCAGCAGAGCGGAGATTTTCAGGATTTTCAGGATTCAAAGTTGAGCATTGTTCAACTTTTGAAGCTGAGGTGGAAGCGTCAGCCAATCAAATCCCGTGTATGCAAATCTGACAGTTCAAGCACTAGCCAATCAAACCGCGTGTGTGCTGGGAGAGACATACTGCAGGTCATTTCCTCATATTCCAAAAAATGGAGGAGAAATTAGCGGTAGGGAATCACCCGGTGCTTTATGACCAGTCCCTATTTACCTACCGGGATACAAACCGGAGGAGCCAGGCATGGAGGGAGGTGGCAGAGACAGTGGTAGGTTTTCGCCTGTTTGGGGAGTTATATCCAGTTTACTTCGGGCTTTTTTGCTTCGTATGTCGGGGGCGGGAGATTCATGTGATTGGTTGTTGGTGCCTTGCTCGCAAAAAAAATCCCCAAGCTTCAGATACGCTGCTGTGTGGACGCTCCGTAAGACTAAATAAAAAAATAGCTGACAAAATTAACACTACCTGGAATGAAAATAATGATTTATAAGTTTCAGTGTTGGGGGTAACGTGTTAAGGCCCAGACACACCAAGCTGACACCAAAGAACACGTCCCGACGGAACACTACTGTTGTGTCGCCTCACGTCTCCTGCCAACAGTCGCACTGGAACACACCGCAAAGACTTCAGCCGACAGCCAAGTAGCACGTACGCACTGCGCATGCGTGAGTGGCAATAACTCTCCTTACCACCAGGCGGCGGAAGTCATTCAAAAGATGCAACAACCGGAAGACAGACTGCGTGATACACCGAGAGAAGAAGAACAGACTGCGTGATATAAACAAACAACAAATAGCGTGTGCGTTGCATTTTCACTCTCATCCATCGAAAACATGTTCAGTGCGGTACTGGCGGTATCAGCCCTTGGACTGTTGCTTGTGGTAGCAGATAGCAAGAGGCGGAAGCGAACAATTAGAAAATGAAAAAGAATAGCCGTCTGTGTGTGCATTATTAATCGTTTGTTTGGGTCCCCCACTTCCGCTTCGCTTCTCATGCACTGATTCGCTAAGCTGAACAGACAATCAGAGTGAAGGTGTCGGCACGGCCGAAAAGACACCGCGGTGCGGAACACACTAATCTGAGTAGGGCGACAGGACGCTCATCGACGGCCAGACATCTATCAACATCTATCGACGGCCGAAATCGGCCTGGTGTGTCCGGGCCTTTACACTAATCAGATTACATTAGATAAGATAAAATAAGATAGTACTTTATTGATACTAAGCACTAAATTATCTCGTTACCTGCGTTACGTTAAGCTCTTCGATTTTTTTCCTCACGCTCAGAGGTCATGGATGAGGAGACGGAGCAGAAATGTCAGAGTCATAGCAAACATCGTCGACAGGGCCGGTTTTTGGCATAGGCGACATAGGCGGTCGCATAGAGCGCCAGATCTGGGGGGCGCTGCGCTGGTAGCTCTGGGAGGGAAAAAAACATTTTTGACCATTGGTGCTCATCCTAATTTTCGGCCTTGATGTAACAACATTCATAATTAAGTAAATGGAACACCCTTTTCACCCCGGTTACAAGTTCATCAGCAAAAATCTTGCCTAGGGCAGCAAATTGGCTAGAACCGGCCCTGATCGTGGAGGACATGTTGCCCGTTTCATTAATACATCCACGATTTCCACGGTGGAATCACCATCTTTCTAAAAACATATTGAGCCAGAAATACATAACAGGCGGCCGCCATAAGACAGGAAAACTCTTGCAAACTACCTGGAGCAGAGTTATGATGGAAACTGAGCTAAAGAAAACATGATGTTCAAACAAAGAGCAGAAACAGAGGTCTGAGTTCAGTAGTGTCCTTATGAGATTAAGGATTTGTTCTGATCTGATGAGGTTTAACTTTATATTGTTCATTTTCATTTGATTGATGGTGCATCTGAGGTGATGTTAAAGAGCAATCCAAAAGTAAAGTAACTAGTAGTGTAACTAATTACTTTCAGCAGTGAGTAACAAGTAAATACATGCATTACCTTCTTTGAGTGACTACCCCAACACTGGTTAGTTGCTGAATTCTCATAGACAACTCCAATAATCATCTTTACATCAGCAGCCCCCCCCCCCCCCCCCCCCCCCCCCCCCCCACACTGTAAATTAAATCCAGGCTTAAACAACTACAAAAACTGAAAAGTAATAAAAAAGATTCAGGAATCAAAAATCAAGACAAAAGATAAATATGAAGCGCACAGTGAACCAAAGAGAAACCCATATTTCCTGATGCTCACAAACGCTGCACACAGGAAGCATGCCCTCACCTGATCAACACCTGGAGAGGAGATCATAGACATCACAAAAGAGACACCTCAGTGTTTGTAGATGTTTCTGGAGGCAGACTGAGGTGGACATATAAGACCATTTAAAGACTAACTGACCCCCCCCCCTGCTTTCAGCCTGGAGCCTGCTGCAGTCCGGTTCTTGAGGCCAGGTCTCAGGAAGTGTAAGTGTGTTTTTCATCATGAACATCTTCACACTGGGACATCACAGGTACTTTAGTAACCTTTAATACCTGCTGTGTCTCTCATCAGATTCCTGTGGACTCACACTGAACTCAAACACAGTGAACAGATTCCTCAATCTGTTTGAAAACAACAGGAAGGTGACATGGGTGGGAGAGAAGCAGAACTATCCTGATCATCCAGAGAGGTTTGACTCCTGGTATCAGCTGATGTGCAGAGAAGCTCTGATTGGTCGCTGTTACTGGGAGGTCAAGTGGAGCGGAGCGGTTCAAATATCAGTGACTTACAGAGGAATCAGGAGGAGAGGAGAGAGTAAAGACTGTGGGTTTGGAGAGAATGATCAGTCCTGGAGTCTGAGCTGCTCTGGTGGTGGTTACTCTGTCTGGCACAATAAGAGAACAACACACATCCCCTCCCCCTCCTCCCCCTCCTCCTCCTCCTCCTCCTCCTCCTCCTCCTCCTCCTCCTCCTCCTCCTCCTCCTCTGGTAGAGTAGCAGTGTATCTGGATCATCCTGCTGGCTCTCTCTCCTTCTACAGAGTCTCCTCTGACACACTGACCCACCTCCACACCTTCAGAACCACATTCACTGAACCTCTCTATGCTGGGTTTGGGTTTGGGTTTGGGTTTGAGTATGGTTCCTCAGTGTCTCTGTGTTCTCTGCAGGAGTGACCCCCCCCCCCTGATAATCAAAGTGCGTCCTCTAACTCAGTGGTTCCCAAACTTTTTGTGCCCAAGGCACACCAAAGGACAAGTAAAAATCTCAAGGCACACCTATTGTGCAAAATAGCCCTAAAACACGTGTTATCACTCATATCATGTAAAATATCTGTAAATGTGCATAATTATTTACTAATGCCAAATAAAATGTGACAAAGACAACTATATTACTCATGAAATATTTATTAACGAAATATTTCGGAAATTAATTTGAAACTTTATCAAATTAGGCTTCATCAAAGCAGCAACACACTCATTTAAACCAGTCAGGTCACAAAATAAAAAATTGTGGAGGATCAGGCTTTGGTGGTCGGCTCCCATCTCGGCGCACAGCTGGGAGAAGAGGCGAGATTTCAGGGGCCTTGATTTGATGTAATTCACCATCTGCACAGCCTGATTCAGCACCTCAGTCAACTCCGGGGGCATGGTTTTGGCAACTAATGCCTCTCTATGCAAAATGCAGTGGTTTGTGACGATATGTGGGTTTTGTGCTCTCACCTTAGCAATACATCCTTTCACTCTCCCCGTCATGCTTGCCGCACCATCTGTGCAAAGACTGACGCACATATTCCAGGTCAGACTGTTCTCTTTTAAATAGTTATTAGTTACCCTGAATATTTCTTCTCCCGTAGTATGGCTTTCCATTTCTTTGCAAAAGAAAAACGTCTCTTTGATAGAGTCAGCATTAGGGATGCCAGCGATTATTCGATTTTTCGAATATTCGTTACAGTCTCCATAATCGAAAATTATTTTTAAAATTCGATTTTATTTATATATATTTTTATTATTATTTATGTTTTTCTTTTCTTTTTTCTGGCTTAGTTTCAACCAAAATATAGACTAATGCTAATAGTAATAGTATTAATAATTGTAAATGGCCATTGGTCACACCACCAGTTTGTTTTACTGTAAACTTGGAGGAAGAGTGCAGACTGCTGCTGCCTGCTGCAGCCTGCTACACACCGACCCCCTCCATCCGGTGTATATTGCGTGTGGACGGAAGCTTTTTGGCGATTGCGTTTGCGTTAATCCTATGCGTTTTGCCGTATGCGTTCCCGTGGGGCCGGGGCCTAACCCTAAGGCAGTGGTACCAAACTTTTTCAGTCAGGCCCCCCTTGGGTAATAGGAAATATTTTCGAGACCCTCCTAACCCGGATCCCAACTAGACTGGTAGGATTAATTGTAGATAGATGTACAAACATGACATGTTATTATTGATTGAACATGAACTAAAGTGCTTTTATTGGAAGAGAGATCTCTCTAATGGAGTGAAGAGAGCCGATATAAGGATTTATTCACGGCTGATGCCCCACAGTTTGAATGTTGTGTACCAACTGAAGAGGGCAGTTGATTTCATACCCGGCCCCCTATGAGGACTGCCCTCTGAATTTCTACTGGATTTGGGATTTTCAGAAAAAAGTCTGTATTTAGATATTTTCCAAACAAGTCAGAATTCTGTGATTTTTAAATACTGAGATTTGTGGAAAAAAGTCAGAATTTTGAGATTTTAAATAAAGTTCGAAAAAGTCAACATGTTGTGATTTTGAGAGACCGCTAGGGGCTGAGACTTGATAATAAATCCATTAACATTCTGCAATTTTATTTTCTAACTCGACCAAAACTTGATTGATTAAAGCTTCAGATTAAAGCTATTTGGTATCTGCTGTTGGGATATATGTGCAGCTAGCATGCCTCCAAAGGTGAACAAGACGACTGATAGTTTAACCAGTAACACAGGTGAGGCTAACGATCAACGCAACATGCTGGAGGACATCCGCAGAATTGTAAGATGAAGTTTCCTTGCTTACCTTACCTTATCTGACCTTACCTTACCTTATCTGACCTTACCTTATCTTACCTTACCTTACCTTATCTGACCTTACCTTATCTTACCTTACCTTACCTTATCTTACCTTACCTTACCTTATCTGACCTTACCTTATCTTACCTTACCTTACCTTATCTTACCTTACCTTATCTTACCTATTAGGTGACCAGGTGTCCCGCTTTGTACGGACTGCACAGCATTCTTATCATTTGTCCCACACATTTTGCCGATGTCCCGCATTTGATTGACAGTCGCCCGCCTTAAACTTTTAATAAACCTTTTATCCAAAGGTGTGTGGAAAACGAGAGAGAGCTATCACCATTAGCTGAGTCAGATGTCAATCAATCAACTGAGAAATGTATTTATGGGTGTAGCCGGTGGAGGGAGATTCCCAGAGAGTTATTGTCAGATTTGCCAGATTTCTTTTTTAAATTGTGCACGGAGGTGAATATGTTTTGAAGTGACACTGCACAGAAACTCTCAAGAAACGCCTGGCTCATAAAGAAAATATGGATCTATGGATACATTCCTCCTGAAACCAGAAGAGATGAGGGACCAGCAGCTGATTTAATGAACGTTAAACAGGTCAGCAGACTGTGAACTAGCTCCAGTCATTTCTTTCTGGTCATAATAGTTTGTTATGTTAATTCCATTCAAAACAAATATAATTAATTCCTTTACTTGCATAGTTTGTGCAAACATTAAACCAAAGTAAAGCGTTGTTATTATTTATAAGCTAATAGTTTAATAGAAATGTTTATTCTTAAGGGTTAGATAGACATTATATATTAATCTAACCTAGCTCTTAGCAACGCAGTAACACATCCCGCATTGTCCCTTAAAAGCGTCCTCTTTGTCCCACATGTGGCTTGTTGGCACCTGGTCACCCCATCTTACGCTGTCTCTTAAGAATACATCATGCTTGTTTCTACTTGCTGTGTGCAGAGCCTCCAGCAGGTGGCGCTGTGTGCTCTCTCCTCTCAGAGAGACCTTCATGTTTTATAATCAGCAGGCAGTGATCCATGTGAAGCTGTTCCTGTGTGACTCTGTGAAGCAGCAGGGGGTCTCAGTGAGTTCAGGTCTGCAGGATCAAGCTGCTGCACGCTCACTTCCCCTTCATTCAGAGTCTGAGTCAGGGTTTCACTCACAAGACATGAGCTTTGGTGGATTGGTGCATGTATAATACATTTAGAGAAATAAAAAAATATATATGTATAAAGGATTACTTTTCTTGATTGAAAAATAAATCTAAAAAAATACTATAAACAAATTATAAAATGTTTAAAAATATGTGTGATAAAAACCTAAAATACAAATATAGAAATATGTATTGAAATATCCAAATACTACCTCTTTTAAAACTGCACAGCTCTTCAACATTACATTCAGAGCAGTCCTTCATATTCTTACCATTTGGTTAGTTTTCGTTTCTTGTAATTTTTTTTTATTTTAACTCGTTTCTCAAACAAGCACCTCGTGCTGCATCACACTGAAAGTCAAAGAGTGAAGACCAAACTAAATGTAAACACAATATTAATCTGATAAACTTTCTTTATTGTGTTTTTGGTGAAATAACAGACTGGTATCGTTTCCTTTAAATCGTGACAGGAAGTGAGAGTGAAACGAGGTGTGTGTGTGTGTGTGTGTGTGTGTGTGTGTGTGTGTGTGTGTGTGTGTGTGTGTGTGTGTGTGGTGTGTGTGTGTGTGTGTGTGTGTGTGTGTGTGTGTGTGTGTGTGTGTGTGTGTGTGTGTGTGCGTGCGTGCGTGCGTGTGTGTTCCTCTAAATACGCCTCACATCCTCTCATGTCGGTTTTCTGGTGAAGTCGACCTCTTTCTACCAAAACATGTGGTTTTTGTTCCACACGGTGACACATTTCTGCAGACTGAGGATGCATAACGGGAATACAAATATAAAAGTATACATCTTAAAACCTTTAAAATAAATAATAAATGCAGATTTTCAGGATTCATCTGCTTCACCACTTCTGCTGCCGTCGTTTGGAAGACTTGGTCTGCACACATCGAATAATCTGCAAGAAACAAAAAGAGACAAAACAAATATATTCAGCAAAATGTTCAAATGGAAAAAGCCCCCCCAAACCACGATGCAGTTCAAACCCCCTGAAGGTGAGGCGCTTAGAGGAAAACAGCGCCTACAGTCTTTGCAGAAACACTTGCAATGTAAAGGTGTTAAATAACAGATATGAACAGGATACAGACGCTTCACACTCAAAATATATAAAGTGAAAAGCAAAACTCATTCGAGCTGCAGAGTTTCCACTGCAGGCGGGGAAAGGTTATGTATTAACAAATCTGATTATGTGAAGCATAGTCGTCATTTGCGCTGGGGAGGCCGGGGACATGACCCCCACCACTTATTGAAAGTACAATGTATACATGTTCTGAAAAATTGCGTGCACAGTGGTTTAGTTTCTAAATGTGCAATTTGGACGTGTCAGTAAACTTATAATAGAAAATGCAACAAAAAAAACACATTGCTTTGGCATGTAAACTAAAAATATTCCTCCTGACTCTACTGACTATAAAATGACCCAAAACGTGCTTGCGGCAGTGTTGTTTGGCCTGTTCGCCTGAAGTAAATGTTGTCTCTTTGCTTTATTTGTCAGAGTACCATAATGTGTGGTTTACATGTTAAGAGAGGATCCCCCCCCCCACAGACCCTCCTGCAGGGGTTCGGTTTGCAAACAGGGTTTCTCAACATGTGAGTGTGCATGTGAGTCACTGTGGACAACAGGCGTTCAAGACTCTCAAACAAAGACGGAGTTCATTGGCCACACACAC
>NW_022987514.1:535000-584868 GCF_902827165.1 Trematomus bernacchii
CATATACAAACATATAATGAAATAATGAAATAAAGAGTGGGCAGAAAAAGCTAAAATATATGTGTAAAAATGAGATAAATAAATAAATTAAGCTACATTAATATTAGTTAGAGGGAGCCAGAGAAAGACCAAGTGTGTAATCATAATAATCATAATAATTGTATCAAGACATGAATAAAGAAAAAGAAACAGAAGCATCTTTCTCCGGTTCATTGGTTAAGAAAGTACGCCACCATGTGGTTCTTCAGAGCACTGCATCATTACTAAGTAAACAGAACATTAGATTCTTCTAACCTCATTAACAACCTCACTAAACAACAGAAAAAGACTGCAACAAGAATAAAGATAAGCAGAAACACATCAAGCTGAATGTGATCTCATCCTATTGAATAAAATAACTCGTCTTCACATGGCACTTTTTAAAAGGTCTGACCAAATAGAAAACGCCTTGTGAGAAAACAATACATCTGGTAATTACTTTTTATTAAGTAGATTTGTTTTTATTTTACAATACGTGGAAAATAAAGTTGCGTTTGTTGTTGTAATACTCCCTTTGGCCACGAGAGGCTGAGTGCACTCTACTCCATGTTCATTCAAATCATTTGGGTTTTTTCAGGTGAGATTTAATTCATCCAGGCTATAAACAAAAGATACATATGAAGTGTGTCAGGAATTTAATCAAGTTCGCATGTTTCAAGAGAAAATGATTAATTTAAATAAAAATGAAGTCGGCCCAAACAAAAAAGAGACCAAAGAAATGTAAAAGAGTTTGTAGAAAACCCAACACAAAATACTAAAAAAAACAAATAATATTTCACTATCATAACATTTCGTAAGAGACATTTTTATATATACTTACATTTTTAATAAAACACACAAAAGAAAGTGTGTCTATGTGCCCTGTTGGATCCATTATGATGTTTTATCCGTTTTTGTATTAAACCCTGAAAACATCAAACTTAGATTTAGACACAAACTAAATCATTATTCTTGCAAAACATATTTTCCACCTGCTTTTAATTTATAAACACAGGAGAGAAAACGAATCCGATTTTTCTTTGCTTACGGTATTTGCCACTCAGGGCTTCCGTAGGTTTACAGACTGGAAGCTCACATCAATCAAACACACACACACACAAACACACACACACACACACACACTCACACACACACTCACACACACACACACACACACACACACACACACACACACACACACACACACACACACACACACACACACACACACACACACTACCCCAACACTGGTTAGTTGTTGAATCCTCATGGAAAGCTCCAATAATCATCTTTACATCAGCAGCCCCCCCCCCCCCCCCCCCCCCCCCAGCCGTAAATTAAATTCAGGCTTAAACAACTACAAAAACTAAAAAGTATAAAAAGATTCAGGAATCAAAAATCAAGACAAAAGATAAATATGAAGCGCACAGTGAACCAAAGAGAAACCCATATTTCCTGATGCTCACAAACGCTGCACACAGGAAGCATGCCCTCACCTGATCAACACCTGGAGAGGAGATCATAGACATCACAAAAGAGACACCTCAGTGTTTGTAGATGTTTCTGGAGGCAGACTGAGGTGGACATATCAGACCATTTAAAGACTAACTGACCCCCCCTCTGCTTTCAGCCTGGAGCCTGCTGCAGTCCGGTTCTTGAGGCCAGGTCTCAGGAAGTGTAAGTGTCTTTTTAATCATGAACATCTTCACACTGGAACATCACAGGTACTTTATTAACCTTTAATACCTGCTGTGTCTCTCATCAGATTCCTGTGGACTCACACTGGACTCAAACACAGTGAACAGAAACCTCCAACTGTCTGACAACAACAGGAAGGTGACATGGGTGAGAGAGGAGCAGAAATATCCTGATCATCCAGAGAGGTTTGACTCCAGGGCTCAGCTGATGTGCAGAGAAGCTCTGATTGGTCGCTGTTACTGGGAGGTCAAGTGGAGAGGAAGGGTTTCTATATCAATGACTTACAGAGGAATCAGGAGGAGAGGAGAGAGTAAAGACTGTGGGTTTGGAGAGAATGATCAGTCCTGGAGTCTGAGCTGCTCTGATAGAGGTTACTCTGTCTGGCACAATAAGAGAACAACACACATCCCTCCTCCTCCTCCTCCTCCTCCTCCTCCTCCTCCTCCTCCTCCTCCTCTGGTAGAGTAGCAGTGTATCTGGATCATCCTGCTGGCTCTCTCTCCTTCTACAGAGTCTCCTCTGACACACTGATCCACCTCCACACCTTCAGAGCCACATTCACTGAACCTCTCTATGCTGGGTTTGGGTTTGGGTTTGGGTTTGAGTATGGTTCCTCAGTGTCTCTGTGTTCTCTGCAGGAGTGACCCCCCCCCCCCCCCTGATAATCAAAGTGCGTCCTCTAACTAATAGATTTCGCACCAAAACAAAGAATATTGACAAACTTTGACTGTATGGAGGTGTCCATTTTGGCTTATATAATAAGAACTAAAGTTAATAGAAGCAAATATAGTTAAGTATAATCCACGATGTAGAATGCATTATATTTCACTTAGGTCTATACTTATGAACTAAATGTAAACCGTTTTGTAAACTGAGATGAAAGAGTTTAAGGTCCCACTGTTCAGTAGAAGGAGTAAAGCCTTACTCTAACAGCAGCTGTAAGCAGGAGGCCGCTGACTGAAGGGGACATCTCTGTAAGCTTTAGTTTAGTTTTGACTGTACGATCTGAAGTGAGTCTGGATAGGTCAGTCTCCCTCCCCTGGGAGATAATGACCCTCCCCCATATGTGGGTATGTGGGTGTATACTTGCTTCTGTTAGTAGGATATAGAAGCAGCAGCTCAGAGAGGAAAAAGCTCTCAGGGTTTTTCAATGGGGAATCTGAGGCCCCGGCTCCACGGGAACGAAAACGGGTTGTATCCGCATATTTCTCTTGCGTATAGCCCTTTTTGCCGCACGAGGCCGTAACGAAACGATAGAAATGGACCCCGCAAACGACAACGGGTCCAAAGGTGGATAGATCTGGGAACGGAGCGCTCTGGGGGGTCCAACGGCTCCGTGTGATCGCCTCTATACGATCATTTTGTGATAATGACGACGCAATAGCCCCGCCTCTCCCCACCTCTGCTGCTCACCCCCGCAAAAGTACACTGCACACTGAATTCAGATTATTTATCTTTATCTCGATATGGACATAAACGCGAGTGAAGTCTAATCTGACAGGACGGAGACACGCAGCTCCTCCCGCTGTGATGCAGCCGGAGCAAAACACACACTTCAAGTCAGATCATCACCCTTAGCTATTTTAATTACCTCTCAAACTACCTAAACTAGTTATAAATATGTTTATTTTTACTGTCGGGTCACTCATTACTGGATCAGCTGCTGCATGAGACAGACACTGACGCTGTCAGAAGAGAGGAAAAAGAGATTGTCCGTGTATTTTATTATTATATATCATTATATCGTCGTTATTCATTTGTTTTAAAGCTCAATAAATAACAAAGAAGACCTTTGACCGGCACTTTTATAATTTTGTCCGGAAGATTTAAACTTTAACACACGTTGACCGGCGAAAAACTCTGCCCGGATCCCTCGGCCCCCACCACGGAGAATAAACAGAAGCGCAGGCAACCATGCTTCTTCGCTGCTTTTGTGGAGGAAGTTACAGCGCCACGTCCAGGCTCGGCATATGTACTGCAGCTTTTCCAGCGGTTGGATCTAAATGGAGCTGTCTCGTGTGGGCAGACACTATCCGGTGTATATTGCGTGTGGACGGAAGCTTTTTGGCGATTGCGTTTGCGTTAATCCTATGCGTTTTGCCGTATGCGTTCCCGTGGGGCCGGGGCCTAACCCTAAGGCAGTGGTACCAAACTTTTTCAGTCAGGCCCCCCTTGGGTAATAGGAAATATTTTCGAGACCCTCCTAACCCGGATCCCAACTAGACTGGTAGGATTAATTGTAGATAGATGTACAAACATGACATGTTATTATTGATTGAACATGAACTAAAGTGCTTTTATTGGAAGAGAGATCTCTCTAATGGAGTGAAGAGAGCCGATATAAGGATTTATTCACGGCTGATGCCCCACAGTTTGAATGTTGTGTACCAACTGAAGAGGGCAGTTGATTTCATACCCGGCCCCCTATGAGGACTGCCCTCTGAATTTCTACTGGAGGGTTTCAACAAAGAAATTGAAAATAACGTAAACCGGTGAATTAATGATTATATCTTAGAGGTTTACACCGGAGCTAAATAATTGTATGATTGTCACAATGTAACGAGAGAAGGTAAAGACCCTGTGTGTGTTAACCATTTATTTGAATAAATCATCCCACCCTTTTGGACTGGGACAACCCAAAATAATTCTGCACTGTCCTCTCCTGATTCAAAGTAAGATTGCACGACTGCCACACTCACACTGAGGCAGGACCTCATTACTGATACCAGAATCCTACGGGGTCGCTTAGACGGATTTAGTGCTTCGTCTGCATTGAAACAGCAGTTCATTGAACCTGGTTCTTCAGGAGTCAGTAAAGGTGAGACCTTGCTGATCCAGGTGGATCCGAGCCTGGCGGTAAACCTTCATAGACTCAATAGCTCCTGATAGGTCAATTAGGAGGTCTGTTTAATACTCGGAAATTATTTCAGACTCATCGACCTCAACACTTGACAATTTATCTAATTCTGAGATCTTCAAAAAGAAGTGAGAAATTTGGGATTTTCAGAAAAAAAGTCTGTATTTAGATATTTTCCAAACAAGTCAGAATTCTGTGATTTTTAATAAAGTTCGAAAAAGTCAACATGTTGTGATTTTGAGAGACCGCTAGGGGCTGAGACTTGATAATAAACCCATTAACATCCTGCAATTTTATTTTCTAACTCGACCAAAACTTGATTGATTAAAGCTTCAGATTAAAGCTATTTGGTATCTGCTGTTGGGATATATGTGCAGCTAGCATGCCTCCAAAGGTGAACAAGACGACTGAGAGTTTAACCAGTAACACAGGTGAGGCTAACGATCAACGCAACATGCTGGAGGACATCCGCAGAATTGTAAGATGAAGTTTCCATGCTTACCTTACCTTATCTTACCTTACCTTACCTTATCTGACCTTACCTTATCTTACCTATTAGGTGACCAGGTGTCCCGCTTTGTACGGACTGCACAGCATTCTTATCATTTGTCCCACACATTTTGCCGATGTCCCGCATTTGATTGACAGTCGCCCGCCTTAAACTTTTAATAAACCTTTTATCCAAAGGTGTGTGGAAAACGAGAGAGAGCTATCACCAGTAGCTGAGTCAGATGTCAATCAATCAACAGAGAAATGTATTTATGGGTGTAGCCGGTGGAGGGAGATTCCCAGAGAGTTATTGTCAGATTTGCCAGATTTCTTTTTTAAATTGCGCACTGAGGTGAATATGTTTTGAAGTGACACTGCACAGAAACTCTCAAGAAAATATGGATCTATGGATACATTCCTCCTGAAAGCAGAAGAGATGAGGGACCAGCAGCTGATTTAATGAACGTTAAGCAGGTCAGCAGACTGTGAACTAGCTCCAGTCTTTTCTTTCTGATCATAATAGTTTGTTATGTTAATTCCATTCAAAACAAATATAATTCATTCCTTCACTTGCATAGTTTGTGCAAACATTAAACCAAAGTAAAGCGTTGTTATTATTTATAAGCTAATAGTTTAATAGAAATGTTTATTCTTAAGGGTTAGATAGACATTATATATTAATCTAACCTAGCTCTTAGCAACGCAGTAACACATCCCGCATTGTCCCTTAAAAGCGTCCTCTTTGTCCCACATGTGGCTTGTTGGCACCTGGTCACCCCATCTTACGCTGTCTCTTAAGAATACATCATGCTTGTTTCTACTTGCTGTGTGCAGAGCCTCCAGCAGGTGGCGCTGTGTGCTCTCTCCTCTCAGAGAGACCTTCATGTTTTATCATCAGCAGGCAGTGATCCATGTGAAGCTGTTCCTGTGTGACTCTGTGAAGCAGCAGGGGGTCTCAGTGAGTTCAGGTCTGCAGGATCAAGCTGCTGCACGCTCACTTCCCCTTCATTCAGAGTCTGAGTCAGGGTTTCACTCACAAGACATGAGCTTTGGTGGATTGGTGCATTTATAATACATTTAGAGAAATACAAAAAAATATATATGTATAAAGGATTACTTTTCTTGATTGAAAAATAAATCTGAAAAAAATACTATACATTTTTTTTATTATTTTTCAAATATGTGTGATAAAAACCTAAAATACAAATATAGAAATATGTATTGAAATATCCAAATACTACCTCTTTTAAAACTGCACAGCTCTTCAACATTACATTCAGAGCAGTCCTTCATATTCTTACCATTTGGTTAGTTTACGTTTCTTGTAATTGTTTTTATTTTAACTCGTTTCTCAAACAAGCACCTCGTGCTGCATCACACTGAAAGTCAAAGAGTGAAGACCAAACTAAATGTAAACACAATATTAATCTGATAAACTTTCTTTATTGTGTTTTTGGTGAAATAACAGACTGGTATCGTTTCCTTTAAATCGTGACAGGAAGTGAGAGTGAAACGAGGTGTGTGTGTGTGTGTGTGTGTGTGTGTGTGTGTGTGTGTGTGTGTGTGTGGTGTGTGTGTGTGTGTGTGTGTGTGTGTGTGTGTGTGTGTGTGTGTGTGTGTGTGTGTGTGTGTGTGTGTGTGTGTGTGTGTGTGTGTGTGTGTGTGTGTGCGTGTGCGTGTGCGTGTGTGTGTGTTCCTCTAAATACGCCTCACATCCTCTCATGTCGGTTTTCTGGTGAAGTCGACCTCTTTCTACCAAAACATGTGGTTTTTGTTCCGCACGGTGACACATTTCTGCAGACTGAGGATGCATAACGGGAATACAAATATAAAAGTATACATCTTAAAACCTTTAAAATAAATAATAAATGCAGATTTTCAGGATTCATCTGCTTCACCACTTCTGCTGCCGTCGTTTGGAAGACTTGGTCTGCACACATCGAATAATCTGCAAGAAACAAAAAGAGACAAAACAAATATATTCAGCAAAATGTTCAAATGGAAAAAGCCCCCCCAAACCACGATGCAGTTCAAACCCCCTGAAGGTGAGGCGCTTAGAGGAAAACAGCGCCTACAGTCTTTGCAGAAACACTTGTTATGTAAAGGTGTTAAAAAACAGATATGAACAGGATACAGACGCTTCACACTCAAAATATATAAAGTGAAAAGCAAAACTCATTCGAGCTGCAGAGTTTCCACTGCAGGCGGGGAAAGGTTATGTATTAACAAATCTGATTATGTGAAGCATAGTCGTCATTTGCGCTGGGGAGGCCGGGGACATGACCCCCACCACTTATTGAAAGTACAACGTATTCATGTTCTGAAAAATTGCGTGCACAGTGGTTTAGTTTCTAAATGTGCAATTTGGACGTGTCAGTAAACTTATAATAGAAAATGCAACAAAAAAAACACATTGCTTTGGCATGTAAACTAAAAATATTCCTCCTGACTCTACTGACTATAAAATGACCCAAAACGTGCTTGCGGCAGTGTTGTTTGGCCTGTTCGCCTGCAGTAAATGTTGTCTCTGCTTTATTTGTCAGAGTACCATAATGTGTAGTTTACATGTTAAGAGAGGATCCCCCCCCCCACAGACCCCCCTGCAGGGGTTCGGTTTGCAAACAGGGTTTCTCAACATGTGAGTGTGCATGTGAGTCACTGTGGACAACAGGCGTTCAAGACTCTCAAACAAAGACGGAGTTCATTGGCCACACACACACACACACACACACACACACACACACACACACACACACACACATATATAATGGTTCCTATGAAGACAGTCTGTAGCCTGACTCTGTGAATCCTGTCTGTAAAGGTGTTGCTAGCAGATGGTAAGGACATGAGTGTGTACAAACAACTACTTTTGAAACAAAGTGACGTCCATGTGTGCGTCATGTTTCCATTCCTCACACACTTAAAGGTGGGGTAGGTAAGTTTGAGAAACCGGCTCGAGTGCGCTAGATTCTGAAAATACACAACCGGAGAAAATCTGCCACTTCCTCACAGAGCCCCTCCTCCAACACACACGAACGCGCACATGACCAATGAGGGCACGAGATAAGTTTGTGCACAGATGGAAGGCTGACAGGCAGGTAGGCCATCCAGTTATTTTAGCCGGGCCGGCTCAGATGATTGGTTGTGCTTTTTACAGTATTACGGCTTCCACAGATGACATTTATTTATGGATTTTTTGTCAAAGCACTTCAGATATTCATTGCTATCAGGATGTTAAGAGCATTCCATGGAATATAACAACAAGTGTATCTCGAGCCGGTTTCTCAAACTTACCTACCCCACCTTTAATTTACATTATATCCTGCTTAATATATTTTTTACAACAAATTGGTATTTCAACATGTATATTTTCTATACTTTAATGCTGTTGTATTTCTATTTTGAGATGTTTACATTTTAGAATTGTTTATTTGTACTCTTAATTTATCTTATGTGCAATGTCTGCTGCAACGCAAAATTGGGATCTATAAAGTACATCTTATCTTATCTTGAAGGAAGAAAGGACACCTGTCTCTCGGTGGTGTTCCTCAGGGCTCCGTTTTAGATCCCCTTCTAATTTCAATGCTTTCAGGATCCTTTTTAGAAACCACCGTTTTACATCTGGACTTCCCCTTAAAACCAGGTGAAGTCCACGGTTTCTAATGAAACCCAAAGTAGGTTTTCATATGTTTTTTTTACAATGACCCTAAAACCCGACTGTAGTTTTCAGTTTCTAGTGGGGTTTGATGAAGAGGCCCTCTCCATTTGATTCCTCTACTTTAAAGAGTCCTCTCCTGCTGATGTTCAGGTGTATATCGGTATGTAGTGTCTCTACTTTAAAGAGTCCTCTCCTGCTGATGTTCAGGTGTATATCAGTATGTAGAGTCTCTACTTTAAAGAGTCCTCTCCTGCTGATGTTCAGGTGTATATCAGTATGTAGTGTCTCTACTTTAAAGAGTCCTCTCCTGCTGATGTTCAGGTGTATATCAGTATGTAGTGTCTCTACTTTAAAGAGTCCTCTCCTGCTGATGTTCAGGTGTATATCAGTATGTAGTGTCTCTACTTTAAAGAGTCCTCTCCTGCTGATGTTCAGGTGTATATCAGTATGTAGTGTCTCTACTTTAAAGAGTCCTCTCCTGCTGATGTTCAGGTGTATATCAGTATGTAGTGTCTCTACTTTAAAGAGTCCTCTCCTGCTGAGGTTCAGGTGTATATCAGTATGTAGTGTCTCTACTTTAAAGAGTCCTCTCCTGCTGATGTTCAGGTGTATATCAGTATGTAGTGTCTCTACTTTAAAGAGTCCTCTCCTGCTGATGTTCAGGTGTATATCAGTATGTAGTGTCTCTACTTTAAAGAGTCCTCTCCTGCTGATGTTCAGGTGTATATCAGTATGTAGTGTCTGTACTTTAAAGAGTCCTCTCCTGCTGAGGTTCAGGTGTATATCAGTATGTAGTGTCTCTACTTTAAAGAGTCCTCTCCTGCTGATGTTCAGGTGTATATCAGTATGTAGTGTCTCTACTTTAAAGAGTCCTCTCCCGATGATGTTCAGGTGTATATCAGTATGTAGTGTCTCTACTGGGACATGTCTCCATGCTTTAATGTTCAAAAAGCCCCAGTCTGCTCTGATTGGTTAGCTGGCCCGCCCCCTTAGCCTGTCACGTACAATGTGTTGGAGCGCTAACCAAAAGGAGCGAGAGTGTTACATAGTGATGTCACTCTGTTCCGTGTGTGCCTCGCTCTGTGATAAACCCATGCATTGTGTGAAGATAAACGGAGGTTCTTTACCAAGACGATGATGGGGTCACTGGGGTCCGCACAGCAGGGGTCACTGGGGTCACTGGGGTCGGCACAGCAGGGGTCACACAGGCTGAATTCAGACACAAATAAAGAAATGAATGTATAACATAAAGGCTGATTATTAAATATTATTCCTTTTTTTATAAAGAAAATAGCCCCTTCGTTTAGTTTAGCTTTGGTGTGTTGGAGCAAATATAATTTAATACAAAAAATTATAGACATGTAAAAATATAAGAGGAAATTTCAATTAAAACGATGTATAGATTGTATGAATATATTATTAAATAACAACTAAAGATGTGTGCAAAATGTTTTCCAAATCAAAATGATATTGTACATTTTACACATTTCTGTTCTCTGCTACCTCTTTAAACCTGCAATTCTCTTCTACATTAAATCCAATCCAACCGAGAGTAATTTGTGTGTGTGTGTGTGTGTGTGTGTGTGTGTGTGTGTGTGTGTGGTGTGTGTGTGTGTGTGTGTGTGTGTGTGTGTGTGTGTGTGTGTGTGTGTGTGTGTGTGTGTGTGTGTGTGTGTGTGTGTGTGTGTGTGTGTGTGAGAGAGAGGAGATGGATGAAGGTGTTTCCTGTTCTTTGATGTGGCAAAAATGCTTCTCTGTCAGACTGTTTAAAGAAATAATGTATATCGATTCATATTTTTTATGTTTTAACCAAAGATCTTTAACAGACTCTTGATTTTTAAACCTCTTTTCCCAGCTTATTGGAAAAATTACTTTTATTTGAGGAGGGGACTGTGATGCCAGGTAATGCTGTGTTCATGGACAATCCACAGTGAAGCATGGAGGTTCAATGATTTAAAACTTTATTTGTATATTTTATTTTTCTGTCATAGTGAACAAATAAAAACATTTGACAACAAATACATGCCAAATTAGAAAGATGTAAAAATATTTACTATCCAGACTAATTGGGCCATCAACCAACCAACCACCCAACCAACAAATCAACCAACTAACCAACTAACCAACCAACCACCCAACCACCCAACCACCCAACCAATCAAACAACCAACTAACCAATCAACCAATCAAACTTTCAAACAATTAATCAATCAAACCGTTTACTATCCAGACTAATTGGGCCATCAGCCAACCAAACAAACAAATCAACCAACCAACCAACAAACCAATCAATCAACCAATCAAACCTTCTAACAATTAATCAATCAAACCGTTAATCAAGCAACCAAGCAACCAACCAGCCAACAAACCAACCAACCAACCAATCAACCAACTAACCAATCAAACTTTCAAACAATTAATCAATCAACCAATCAACCAACCAACAAACAAACCAACCAACCAAGCTTTTAATATATAGGCTTTTATATAAAAAGTAACTAAATGTTTTTAGAAATGTAAATCTTACCGCTGACGTCCAGCTTGACTTCTACTTTCGTGTTTTGGTACCCGACTCTAGCCCCCACCTCACACTCGTAGGTGCCGGAGTCTACGGGTGTGACGGCGCTGATCAGCAGGCTGTAGTCCTGATCATAATCATAGTGGACGGAGCGGTTGGACTTAAAAAACTCTGGTTTCGATTTATCTTTGCTGCTCCAGCGCAGGATCCCACACTTATCCTGGTCGATCCGCTGCTTAAAGACACAAACACAGTCGTTCAGTATCAAGAATATCTACTCAAGTACTGAACATTAAAGTGGACCTATCATGCTATATTTGAATAATATAGTGTAGGACCATACCTATATCAGGCATATTTATACTTTTTTTTTTTCAAAATACCAAACAGATCATGCATTTTAGCCATGCCTCATTTTGCTCAATTTGACAATTTCTAGCTCTGGGCAGATTCTGTGAGAACAGCACCACCTACTGGCCTGGCATATGTACTACAGCGTCTCCAGCGCTTTCGAACGGCAATGGTCGTGGCTGTCTCCTCCTGATTGGTGGAGTTGGCCCAATAGCCGTAGCGCCACCGTCCTGACGTCAGGACAGTGTTCAAATCTGGATCAGTTTTTATCAGATCCGTTGCAGCCCCTTTTTTAGAGATTTGGGTATGGAGGAAAATAGAGAGGGTTGTGTTTTCTGACACTTGGTGAGTTCCCTGGAACACCGGGGACACATATTCATGTAGAAAAGACGTACACAAGTGCATTTTGCATGATAGGTTCCCTTTAAGGTAACATTTATCTGAGTACATCTTCTAACACTGATCTGTAAACATCCACATCAGGTTAAATGAAAGACCCTTCAGGCTTGGGAAAAACTGTATTCCCTTGTGATGTAATTCTCTCTCTCTCTCTCTCTCTCTCTCCGATCGTCCCCCAAACTTCGCTTGTATATCACCGGTCCAGCCCTCAACAGCTCTACGTCAATTATGGGGTTTCTTCAAATGCTGTTGCCATGGCAACACAATGCTCGCCATGAAACACGGTTTTCTCATAACTTCAGTGAAAATGTTCCAAACGGCCCAAAACTTCACAGGTTTGGTAACGATGCAGCCATCAACGCATCTAAGCGTATTATGGGGTGTCATCAAATGCCGTTGCCATGGCGACAGATCATTCACCATCAAGTTAGTTCAAAAGTTTGCAGTTCAAATATTCTGCTGCTTTTCCAAGCCTTTTTACTTTCTTTTCTTCACTCATCACACATTCAAGCCCCCAGTGTTCATGTATCATTTCAATCTAAATTCTTCACTTTCTTCTTACACATTACATTTCAGCATAGCAGTTTAGTGTCAGCTTTTCAGCATAAAGCCTTCCCACTAGCAATTTCTTCAGGAATTGCATTCTCTAGTTTGCATTTGATATTGTGGTAAATCAAAGGTAACAGAAAGTCATCAGGTTACTTTTATGCTTTGATGCTCAGATTAGGTTACATGTTATTACAGGTATCCAGTATCTTTTTTACAGGTATCGTGTAACTATATCAGATGAGACTTTTTACCGACCTTGTACCAGGTGACGGAGACGAAGTCTGATCCGACATCCGGACATGTGAGAGAAACATCATCCCGACAGGAAGCTAAGAGGCTATGAACTGCAGAGTGAAGCATCAGCAGCTGAGAGGAGAAGATCTATGAGATACAATATTAATAAAACACATATTAGTATAGATAGATAGATAGATAGATAGATAGATAGGTAGATAGATAGATAGATAGATAGATAGATAGATAGATAGATAGATAGATAGATAGATAGATAGATAGATAGATAGATAGATAGATAGATAGATAGATAGATAGATAGATAGATAGATAGATAGATAGATAGATAGATAGATAGATAGATAGATAGATAGATAGATAGATAGTTTCATCTCCCAGAAACCTGCAGGTCTGCTGCAACGAAGACGACTCTTAAATCCAGGCTGAAGACTTTTCTTCTTGCCGATGCTTCACATCTGACACGGCACTATTTGATCCTCTTTGATTTGTAATGACTGTTTTTATAATATGTTTCCGCTGCACTGTTTCTTAATGCTTTGAATGTCTGTCATGTTTGTAAAGCACTCTGACTTGCCTTGTGTTAAAAGGTGCTTTAAATAAACCTGCTTTGTGTTAATCAATGCGGCGAGTGAGAGTACGTTTATATATGCTTTTACAAATATAACTCATTTTCCAAAAGAAATGGAGTAATGTTGGTGTTTTCTTGTTTATTTTAAATGTGTCTTCATTGTGTTTTCATTTATTTTGATGACTGTATTTAATATAAGAACTTCACAGTTTAACAACTAAAATAAAGTTATATTCCTTCTGCTTCTACTTTACTTTAATATTTACTCTTTGTTCCACTTTATACTTCAACTCTGCTGCAATTCAAAGGAAAATATTGCACTTTTTACTTCAATATATTTATTTGACAGCATGTTGCAGAACAGGAGTTCAGAAAACAAGTTGTTTTAATTCAAACTATAACAGTTTCTACACACTCTCTGATCTGATGAGAGGCGACGAGACACTGAGGGAGGAAACAGAAATAAATATGCATTAAAAGCTCAGATTTGATCTCAGCATCGACTCACGTTAACGAGCAACACCGCCTGGATCATCGTCTTCATCATCTGAGAGGAAGCTGCGTTTCCTTTCTACAGAAACACAGCTTCCTGATTTACTTTATGTAGGGCTGTGTGTGTGTGCGTGTGTGTGTGTGTGTGTGTGCGTGTGTGTGTGTGTGTGTGTGTGTGTGTGTGCGTGCGTGCGTGAAAAAGAGAAGTGACATTTTGAAAAAGAAATCTAAAAAAAAAGGCTAATTCTAAGAAAAAAGGCATATTTGGACAAAAAAAGTCAAATTCTGAGAAAAAGTCAAATTCGAGATGCATTGTGGGACATGTCGTTTATGGGCAACGTGCTTCTGTAAAGTAGCATGTAACCGTATAATAAACATATTATATTCTTTGCAAGCTCTTGTGGGGCCACATAAAATGAAGTCGCGGGCCGGATTTGGCCCCCGGGCCTTGAGTTTGACACCCCTGCCTTATGGGGACAAAATGGAGGTCCCCATAAGGGGAATCATTCATTTTAGGGTGAAGACTTGGTTAGGGTAAGGGTAAGGGTTAGGGTTAGGGTTAGGGTTAGGCATGAGTTGGTTATGGTTAAGGTTAGGATAAGTCTCCAGGAAATGCATGTAAGTTAATGTAATGTCCCCTAAAGTAATGTATACATGGTATGTGTGTGTGTGCGTGTGTGTGTGCGTGTGTGTGTGTGTGTGTGCGTGCGTGTGCGTGTGTGTGTGTGTGTATTTGTCCTGTAAACATGTTGTTTATGGGTACAGTTAGAGCGAGCAAGAGGAGAGAAAAGGGAACATAAATATTGGGGATTATATTTAAATATAGAGAGAGAGGGTAAGGGGGAAAAGGAAATACATATACAAACATATAATGAAATAATGAAATAAAGAGTGGGCAGAAAAAGCTAAAATATATGTGTAAAAATGAGATAAATAAATAAATTAAGCTACATTAATATTAGTTAGAGGGAGCCAGAGAAAGACAAAGTGTGTAATCATAATAATCATAATAATTGTATCAAGACATGAATAAAGAAAAAGAAACAGAAGCATCTTTCTCCGGTTCATTGGTTAAGAAAGTACGCCACCATGTGGTTCTTCAGAGCACTGCATCATTACTAAGTAAACAGAACATTAGATTCTTCTAACCTCATTAACAACCTCACTAAACAACAGAAAAAGACTGCAACAAGAATAAAGATAAGCAGAAACACATCAAGCTGAATGTGATCTCATCCTATTGAATAAAATAACTCGTCTTCACATGGCACTTTTTAAAAGGTCTGACCAAATAGAAAACGCCTTGTGAGAAAACAATAAATCTGGTCATTACTTTTTATTAAGTAGATTTGTTTTTATTTTACAATACGTGGAAAATAAAGTTGCGTTTGTTGTTGTAATACTCCCTTTGGCCACGAGAGGCTGAGTGCACTCTACTCCATGTTCATTCAAATCATTTGGGTTTTTTCAGGTGAGATTTAATTTATCCAGGCTATAAACAAAAGATACATATGAAGTGTGTCAGGAATTTAATCAAGTTCGCATGTTTCAAGAGAAAATGATTAATTTAAATAAAAATGAAGTCGGCCCAAACAAAAAAGAGACCAAAGAAATGTAAAAGAGTTTGTAGAAAACCCAACACAAAATACTAAAAAAAACAAATAATATTTCACTATCATAACATTTCGTAAGAGACATTTTTATATATACTTACATTTTTAATAAAACACACAAAAGAAAGTGTGTCTATGTGCCCTGTTGGATCCATTATGATGTTTTATCCGTTTTTGTATTAAACCCTGAAAACATCAAACTTAGATTTAGACACAAACTAAATCATTATTCTTGCAAAACATATTTTCCACCTGCTTTTAATTTATAAACACAGGAGAGAAAACGAATCCGATTTTTCTTTGCTTACGGTATTTGCCACTCAGGGCTTCCGTAGATTTACAGACTGGAAGCTCACATCAATCAAACACACACACACACAAACACACACACACACACACACACACACACACACACACACACACACACACACAAACACACACACACACACACACACACACACACACACACACACACACACACACACACACACACACACACACACACACACACACTCTTTGAGGCGGGCTCATCCTGTTGTTTTCATGGCAGGGAACTCCCCATTGTCCGCGCGGAGGAATTATTTGTATGTGTCGCTCTTGTTGACAAAGGAGGTCGATATCCAGTTATTAATAGCAGCTGGTCTTTATGGAAAAGGGAAGAGAGACTCACATCTGCATTAAACAATGCCTCGTTCACAGCAGCTGAGACGAGGCAATGAGGATGTTCTGCTCTTCCTATTGGACGCCTGCAGCTGGAGCACTTTGTGAAGACAGGGAGAACACTCAGCATGAAGAACATCATACATCAGATGTTCTGCGGTGTTTCTTCAAGTCAGTGGTGGATAGGAATAAAGTACATTTACCAAACACTTAACAGAAACTTTACCTGAGTATTTTCAGTTATTGCTATACTTCTACTCCTCTACATGTATCTGACAGATTAAGATTATTAGCTACTAGAAACATGTACATAAATAAACTATGGATATAATGACATGTTCAGATATCCAGCCGTTTATGAAGTTATTAAAATGATCTCCATCTTTACCGGCTGTGATGAAAACATGAATGCATTAATGATCATAATCCTATATATATGACACGAGTCATGAGTATGGTATATATATATATATATATATATATATATATAAAATATATGTAGGTGTATAAAATATGTTCACACTTTTAAGTATTATTATATATATTTACATTTTTCCTTCGGCTGTATCCACATATTTATACACAGAAAGTAAATACAAATAAAATACTAAATTAATTAATTCAGTGATTAAGAGAAAAATGAGTTGGCATTGCAAATATCAAACTATATTTCTAATTTAATTTGAATTATTTTGAGGATTTATTTACATTTTTCTGAATTGTTCACTCTTCGTTTAACAACATTTTGCTCACTCAACTTATTATGGGAGCTTCACAGTTTAACAAACTCTGTGTTACAAGGAAACAGAGTTCATTTCATTATTAAAAGTTGTGTTTTTTGGATGCACTTTTGTCTGGTTGCAGGTTGCAGGTTGCAGGTTGCAGGTTGCAGGTTGCAGGCTGCCTGGTTTTGCATGTTCAGAGCTGGCAAAAGTACACGCAACCAGGGCCCCACGCAAAGTTATATGATGAGGCCCTCTGTTTCGCGAGCGTCGATGGGGACGGGGGACGGGGGACGCGGGTGCTAGTGGAGCCTCGCAGCGAAACCGTGCATAAGCGCATAGGTGCGCCGCATTTGCCGCACAGTTGAGGCTCCCTCCGCAAGGTGAGACCCCACGCAGTCTGCGTGATCAGCCTGTAGGGAGGGACGGCCCTGCACACATCCTTTACTCAAGTAGAAGTACAGATACTCGTGTTTAAAAATACTCTGGTGAAAGTAGAAGTACTGACTAAACTTCTTTACTCAAGTCAAAGTAAAGAGGGCTTTGAAATGTACTTCAGTAAAAAGTACCCATAACTAGCAGCTGTTTTAAAGAGTACCTGACCTCCCTTTATATTAATAGAACAATAATGTCATTGTTAGCTAATGAATGTTTCCATGCTGAACAACGGCAACATGACAACGTTTCCATTGGTCCCTCTTCTTTAGAGAAGACCAGGAAATGATGGATACACGGATCGTGTTCAATCAATAGGCACGCAATGACTCTAAATAATAATGATCACGCCACCAAACACACATTCAAACTAAAGGAACCAGCCTGTTTGGGAAATGTAAGAAGTAGAAAGTACAGGTATTTGTGTTCAACATGTAAGAAGTAGAAAGTACAGGTATTTGTGTTCAACATGTAAGAAGTAGAAAGTTCAGGTATTTGGGTTCAACATGTAAGAAGTAGAAAGTACAGGTATTTGTGTTCAACATGTAAGAAGTAGAAAGTACAGGTATTTGGGTTCAACATGTAAGAAGTAGAAAGTACAGGTATTTGGGTTCAACATGTAAGAAGTAGAAAGTACAGGTATTTGTGTTCAACATGTAAGAAGTAGAAAGTACAGGTATTTGGGTTCAACATGTAAGAAGTAGAAAGTACAGGTATTTGGGTTCAACATGTAAGAAGTAGAAAGTACAGGTATTTGTGTTCAACATGTAAGAAGTAGAAAGTACAGGTATTTGGGTTCAACATGTAAGAAGTAGAAAGTACAGGTATTTGTGTTCAACATGTGAGAAGTAGAAAGTACAGGTATTTGGGTTCAACATGTAAGAAGTAGAAAGTACAGGTATTTGTGTTCAACATGTAAGAAGTAGAAAGTACAGGTATTTGAGTTCAACATGTAAGAAGTAGAAAGTACAGGTATTTGTGTTCAACATGTAAGAAGTAGAAAGTACAGGTATTTGTGTTCAACATGTGAGAAGTAGAAAGTACAGGTATTTGTGTTCAAAGTGTAAGAAGTAGAAAGTACAGGTATTTGGGTTCAACATGTAAGAAGTAGAAAGTATAGGTATTTGTGTTCAAAATGTGAGAAGTAGAAAGTACAGGTATTTGAGTTCAACATGTGAGAAGTAGAAAGTACAGGTATTTGTGTTCAAAGTGTAAGAAGTAGAAAGTACAGGTATTTGGGTTCAACATGTAAGAAGTAGAAAGTACAGGTATTTGTGTTCAAAATGTAAGAAGTAGAAAGTACAGGTATTTGTGTTCAACATGTAAGAAGTAGAAAGTACAGGTATTTGTGTTCAACATGTAAGAAGTAGAAAGTACAGGTATTTGTGTTCAACATGTAAGAAGTAGAAAGTACAGGTATTTGGGTTCAACATGTAAGAAGTAGAAAGTACAGGTATTTGTGTTCAAAATGTAAGAAGTAGAAAGTACAGGTATTTGGGTTCAAAATGTAAGAAGTAGAAAGTACAGGTATTTGTGTTCAACATGTAAGAAGTAGAAAGTACAGGTATTTGTGTTCAACATGTAAGAAGTAGAAAGTACAGGTATTTGTGTTCAACATGTAAGAAGTAGAAAGTACAGGTATTTGGGTTCAACATGTAAGAAGTAGAAAGTACAGGTATTTGGGTTCAACATGTAAGAAGTAGAAAGTACAGGTATTTGTGTTCAACATGTAAGAAGTAGAAAGTACAGGTAGCCTATTTGTGTTCAACATGTAAGAAGTAGAAAGTACAGGTATTTGTGTTCAAAATGTAAGAAGTAGAAAGTACAGGTATTTGTGTTCAACATGTAAGAAGTCAAAATTAAAAGTAGTCAGAAAAATAAGTAGTGGAGTAAAGTACTGATACCAAAAACATGTACTTAAGTACAGTAAGGAAGTATTTGTACTCCAATATTTCCCACCTCTGAGCAGTTTGTTGCATGGTATAGCATGGTGTAACATGGTGTAGCATAGCATAGTGTTGCATGGTGTTGCATGATGTTGCATGGTGTAGCATAGCATGGTGTTGCATGGTGTTGTATGGTGTTGCATGGTGTAGCATAGCAATTTGTAGCATAGTGTTGCATAGCGTAGCATGGTGTTGCATGGTGTGGCATAGCAGTTTGTAGCATGGTGTTGCATGGTGTAGCATAGTGTAGCATGGTGTTGCATAGTGTTGCATGGTGTTGCATTGTGTAGCATAGCAGTTTGTAGCATAGTGTTGCATGGTGTTGCATGGTGTAGCATAGCAGTTTTTAGCATGGTGTTGCATGGTGTAGCATAGCAGTTTGTAGCATAGTGTAGCATGGTGTTGCATGGTGTAGCATAGCAGTTTGTAGCATAGTGTTGCATAGCGTAGCATGGTGTTGCATGGTGTGGCATAGCAGTTTGTAGCATGGTGTTGCATGGTGTAGCATAGTGTAGCATGGTGTTGCATAGTGTAGCATGGTGTTGCATGGTGTGGCATAGCAGTTTGTAGCATGGTGTTGCATGGTGTAGCATAGTGTAGCATGGTGTTGCATAGTGTTGCATGGTGTTGCATGGTGTAGCATAGCAGTTTGTAGCATAGTGTTGCATGGTGTTGCATGGTGTAGCATAGCAGTTTTTAGCATGGTGTTGCATGGTGTAGCATAGCAGTTTGTAGCATAGTGTAGCATGGTGTTGCATGGTGTAGCATAGCAGTTTGTAGCATAGTGTTGCATAGCGTAGCATGGTGTTGCATGGTGTGGCATAGCAGTTTGTAGCATGGTGTTGCATGGTGTAGCATAGTGTAGCATGGTGTTGCATAGTGTTGCATGGTGTTGCATGGTGTAGCATAGCAGTTTGTAGCATAGTGTTGCATGGTGTTGCATGGTGTAGCATAGCAGTTTGTAGCATGGTGTTGCATGGTGTGGCATAGCAGTTTGTAGCATGGTGTTGCATGGTGTTGCAAGGTGTTGCATGGTGTTGCATGGTGTAGCATAGCAGTTTGTAGCATAGTGTTGCATGGTGTTTCATGGTGTAGCATAGCAGTTGTAGCATGGTGTTGCATGGTGTTGCATAGCAGTTTGTAGCATAGTGTTGCATGGTGTTGCATGGTGTTGCATGGTGTAGCATAGCAGTTTGTAGCATAGTGTTGCATAGTGTTTGCATGGTGTTGCATGGTGTAGCATAGCAGTTTGTAGCATAGTGTTGCATGGTGTTGCATGGTGTAGCATAGCAGTTGTAGCATGGTGTTGCATGGTGTTGCATAGCAGTTTGTAGCATAGTGTTGCATGGTGTTGCATGGTGTAGCATAGCAGTTTGTAGCATGGTGTTGCATGGTGTAGCATGGTGTTGCATGGTGTTGCATGGTGTTGCATGGTGTAGCATAGCAGTTTGTAGCATAGTGTTGCATGGTGTTGCATAGTGTAGCATAGCAGTTTGTAGCATAGTGTTGCATGGTGTTGCATGGTGTAGCATAGCAGTTTGTAGCATGGTGTTGCATGGTGTTGCATGGTGTAGCATAGCAGTTTGTAGCATAGTGTTGCATGGTGTAGCATAGCAGTTTGTAGCATAGTGTTGCATGGTGTTGCATGGTGTAGCATAGCAGTTTGTAGCATGGTGTTGCATGGTGTTGCAAGGTGTTGCATGGTGTAGCATAGCAGTTTTGTAGCATGGTGTTGCATGGTGTGGCATAGCAGTTTGTAGCATGGTGTTGCATGGTGTTGCATGGTGTTGCAAGGTGTTGCATGGTGTTGCATGGTGTAGCATAGCAGTTTGTAGCATGGTGTTGCATAGCAGTTTGTAGCATAGTGTTGCATGGTGTTGCATGGTGTAGCATAGCAGTTTGTAGCATGGTGTTGCATGGTGTTGCATGGTGTTGCATGGTGTAGCATAGCAGTTTTTAGCATGGTGTTGCATGGTGTAGCATAGCAGTTTGTAGCATAGTGTTGCATGGTGTTGCATGGTGTGGCATAGTGTTGCATGGTGTTGCATGGTGTAGCATAGCCGTTTGTAGCATAGTGTTGCATGGTGTTGCATGGTGTAGCATAGCAGTTTGTAGCATGGTGTTGCATGGTGTTGCATGGTGTAGCATAGCAGTTTGTAGCATGGTGTTGCATGGTGTTGCATGGTGTAGCATAGCAGTTTGTAGCATAGTGTTGCATGGTGTTGCATGGTGTAGCATAGCAGTTTTTAGCATGGTACTGCATGGTGTTGCATGGTGTGGCATAGTGTTGCATGGTGTAGCATAGTGTTGCATGGTGTAGCATAGTGTTGCATGGTACTGCATGGTGTTGCATGGTGTGGCATAGTGTTGCATGGTACTGCATGGTGTTGCATGGTGTGGCATAGCAGTTTTTAGCATGGTACTGCATGGTGTTGCATGGTGTGGCATAGTGTTGCATGGTGTGGCATAGTGTTGCATGGTGTAGCATAGTGTTGCATGGTACTGCATGGTGTTGCATGGTGTGGCATAGTGTTGCATGGTACTGCATGGTGTTGCACGCCACAGTTGTCCCTCAGGTTGTTAGCCCGCCCAGCTGCAGACGGCCATGTTTCTGTCAGCAGCTTGTTGGGTGCTCACTCTGCAGCCTCTGATTGAGGAAATCCTCTGTTTGCAGAAACCAGACGTCCCAATGGTTCCTGCATCTCTCCCTCAGGTCCTGTACAAACACACTTTCCCATGAAGGCTGAGAAATGTTTACGGCGCTCTGACAGAAACACGGCTCTGAGATGGAGCTCCACAGATCATTCAACCCTCAATTTAACACCAAATGCTTTATTTCAAAGCCAAAATAAATCCCTTTTCCCGTTGAAAACAAAAGAAAAAGTGTTTTTGAGAAGAAAAACTCTGATTCTTTACTTCAGTTTAAGTAGGAATGCTTTGATCTCAAATGATTTGACTAAAAGTAAAAGTCTTGAATTCAAAATGTTACTTGAGTACAGAAGAAATATCAGCTAAATCTACTTCAAGTTTCAAAAGTAAAAGTACTGTTTGCAGTATTATATAATTAACGCTTTTTTAATATCTCTATCTCTTGCATCTTCCGCTCTTTTAAACTGAATCGTCTTAACTTTATTGTGACATCTCTGTACAGCACCTGAATGAAACTGCCGTGTTGGTTCGGTTCAAGTTTATAAGATCTTTATTATCCGTCAAGAGGAAATTATTTCAGCAGAAAGGAAGCATAAAAACTTTAAACATAAACATAAGAGCACTCAGAGAGAGCACCCCCCCGCTAAGTCCACGCTAATGAACGTTAAAATATTGCTGTGCATCCACCCTGTGATTTGGATCTGACCCAGAATTTAAAGAGTTCTTCCTCGACTCGTGTTACACCCTTTCACCAAGTAGTTTTTTCTTTAGCCATGCTGACAAAAAGACAAACTTGGAAAACATATTAACAATAAGAATAGTGACCGCTAAAGGGATTTAAAAAAGGGACTCAGTACGTATTGTATAAATGACAGACCTGTTGCATTACCTCAGATTGTAAAGAAGTCTACGAGAGAATGACCATATTTCTCACTTAAACTTAACATTTTCCGGAAAAATGTACGGTTCCAATCTGCAGTTTAACGTTTTCTTCAATACAGCATGATGTCAATTAAGATCCCTTTTTGATTAAAATACACAATAAAGCAGTGTTTCAATTAGGGCGGGGCTACCTGTGATTGACAGTCTATTGGCAGGAGCTCTTAACCGGCCATACTTTTGACTATATTTGACCGTTTTACTCACAAACGTCTCAAACAAACGCTGTAATAAATAAACGCAGTCATGCATGCTCGTATCCCGTTTGATCTGCATGATAATACATGTTTTAATGCCGCCTGTAACGCCTCCTCTTCGTGTGAGGCTGCGTGTTCAATTGTTTGTCGCAGGAAGCAGAGAAATCTGAATCTCTGGATCCACCTCTCTGTTGTAGGAGCCGAGTTACGATCCGTATTGTTGTTCCCTGATTTCTTCTCTGGGATTTCCTCTTGGCCGGCTCCCCCCCACACACCCATCCTCTGAAGGCCAGAGTCTAGAAAACCTTGTTCAGAGAGTCAGAGAATAAACTCAGTTCAGTCAAACTTGTGACTCAAGGGAACTCACAACTATAACACCCCACACACACTCAGACACTGAAATCCAGCACCAGACACTTTTTCACGCTGCTATGGACAGACTTGCACTAATGTACATTTCTCAAAGATATTTAAGTGACTGTTATTTTGTATTTATTGATTGTTGTGTTTTTATTGATGTCTTAATGTGTGCATATGTATAAATGTGTCTGTTGATTGTGTATATATAGGTATATACATATTTGCATACATATTTTTATATATATTAGTTGTTTTTGTATTCTGGATTGTGGGAAACGGTATTTCGATCTCTCTGTACACACAAACTGAAAAAGTTGACAAAAAAGTTGACAAAGTGTCAGGAAATAAACCCCTCTCTCTTTTCCTCCGTACCCACATCTCTAAAAGCGGGGGAACCACGGAGCTGATCCAGATTTGCTGCGTCATGACCACATTACTAAAATGTGGGCGGGCTTTACACCCACCGGCCAATCAGAAACGTTGCTGTCAGAAACAATGAGACGTGTTCTGGAAGTAATAAGGTCTGTGTTTACATTAGCATGCTAACACTCAGAGCTAACCTGTACTGGAGAGAGCATGTGTGAAGAAGCAGGAAATCAAAAGGAAGTCACCTTGTGGTAAACCTGAGAGAGAGAAAGAGTTTGAGCTCCATACTGTTTCAGAGAGAATCCTTCATGTGGTTTGGAACATGATATGGAGTTTCAGAGAGAATCCTTCATGTGGTTTTCAAAGTCAACTTTATTGTCAATCTCTCAGTTTGTGTGTACAGAGAGATCGAAATATCGTTTCCCATAATCCCGAATATAAAAACAAATATATATAAAAATGTGTGTGCAAATATGTATATACATATATATACAATCAAAGACACATTTATACATATGCACACATTAAGACCTAAATAAAAACACAACAATCAATATATACAAAATAACAGTCACTTCAATATCTTTGAGAAGGTGCATTAGTGCCAGATTGTCCGTAGAATCTTTTGAACATGATATGGCGTTTTCATCACGGCAGCTTTAAAGCTACAGACCCAGAATCATCTCTTTAGTAACAGCTGGAAGAGAGGGGGACGAGGCTACAATGATCTGTTTGGTATTTTGAACAAAACACTTAGACATGTTTTTTATAAATGTTTATATATCTGAGACTTATGATATATGCCTAAAAATAGTATAACAGGACCCCTTTAACCTCTCTCTGTGCAGGTGGGGGGGGGGGGTTGCTGACAGACTGCGAGAGCTGGTAAAATACGACGGTGTTCAGCAGGTTTATTTCCTGCCGGTTGAAACCCCCGGGGAGGCCGGCTCCCACATGAAGCTGAAAAAACCTTTTTCACATCCTTCCTCTTTCTGCACCATCAATCTCAGCCTCTCTCTCTCTGCAGACGCTCCGACAGCAGAGAGTTACGTTCAATCTGCTCTGAGGACCGGCTCTGAGGCTGCGTTTCAGACACTTCACTTTATGCACAGATGACTCTCTGCAAAGGTAGAAACAAGAACACTAAACTAAACCGAGCGCCTCTTAAAGAAGACACATCCTGAGTATTGTTTGACTCTCAACTGAATTTTATTGTACAATTAAACTCAATTAAACTACATGCATCTAAATCCTGCACATATATGATTTTAAATCATCATAACATGCCCTGCTGCTATTTTATTTACATGCACACATTTAGTTTTTTCCCTTCTAATTTGAATCATAAACATATTTCTTTATTATTGTTTTAATCTCATGTTTATCCTTAATCATTTATATAATAATTTAACAATTTGTATATTTTTTTCTGTGTATTTTCTATTATCTTTTATATGTATATATATATTTATCCCATTTATATTTTACTGTCTACATTTTACATATGTGAATCTTGAGCTTTTTGAGTTGTATGAATAGTGGTTCTAAAGTTAACACCGTATCATTAACCCAGTCTCTCGTCTAAACGTGTAGACGGGGTTGGTAACGTGTCATGTGATCAGTGATGCATGGGGATAAAGGACATCGTCTTTATTTTAAATATTAGCTTTTTATGCAGAAGATAAAGAAAGTGCAACAGCTTCTGTGCGCATGTCGATAAAGCTTTTAAATCTTGGAATTTTGAAAGAGGAGGGACTTCCCGTAAAGCTTCAGTAAAGCATTCGTTTTTGTTCAAGGATTCAAGGCTTTTATTATCATGTGTGCTCAGTGTAGAGATATCACTGAGAATCTGAGGCTCCTCCAGCAGAGCAGCACAAGAACACAGAAACAAGAGTTAGAATAGTGCAAGTAAATACAAAGTGAAGCTTCAGTAAAGCTTCAGTAAAGCTTCAGTAAAGCAGCAGTGAATCTTCAGGGGCCCTCAGGTGAGACCCTGCTGTCGGACACGATAAACCCTTCCTCTCTGAGCCGGTTCCTCTGAAGCTCCCGGACATCAATCTGCTCCCCGTCATCCGGAGAGGAAAACTCTTCAGAGCTGCAGAGGCACGTTTATTCATACAGATCCTTTCAGCACAAGTGCTTTACAAACATGAAACACATTAAGAAACATATTATACAATGGCATTTAAAAACACTCATTTAAAGGTCCCCTATTGTCCTGTTTCTCATCAGTATATCACAGGTCTCAGATATATACAGAGCCTGTCTCTGATTGGCTGAAACACCAAACAGATCATTGCAGCATTACTCTGTTTCAGCCCTGTTTCCAAAGTGCTGATTCTCTGTCTGTTACTTTAATGGTGCTCTAGGAGGAGATTCAGGTGATAAGGTGGGGGGGGGGGGGGGTTACCTTGGTTGCTGATTGGCTAATGGTTACACAAGACAAAACATCGTTATGACATCATCAAGTGGCCAACATCTGATCAGCTCATTTTCAGACAGGTTTTTATAGAAATGGATCAAAAAGAGAGAGAATCTTTGTTCCTGAAACTTTCAGAGTCTCTTTCCACAGAGGGGACACATGTTGATGAAGAAGAGACATGAAGAAGAGGGGACACATGTTGATGAAGAAGAGACATGAAGAAGAGGGGACACATGGTGATGTAGAAGAGACATGAAGAAGAGGGGACACATGTTGATGTAGAAGAGACATGAAGAAGAGGGGACACATGGTGATGTAGAAGAGACATGAAGAAGAGGGGACACATGTTGATGTAGAAGAGACATGAAGAAGAGGGGACACATGTTGATGAAGAAGAGACATGAAGAAGAGGGGACACATGTTGATGTAGAAGAGACATGAAGAAGAGGGGACACATGTTGATGAAGAAGAGACATGAAGAAGAGGGGACACATGTTGATGTAGAAGAGACATGAAGAAGAGGGGACACATGGTGATGAAGAAGAGACATGAAGAAGAGGGGACACATGTTAATGAAGAAGAGACATGAAGAAGAGGGGACACATGTTGATGTAGAAGAGACATGAAGAAGAGGGGACACATGTTGATGTAGAAGAGACATGAAGAAGAGGGGACACATGTTGATGAAGAAGAGACATGAAGAAGAGGGGACACATGTTGATGTAGAAGAGACATGAAGAAGAGGGGACACATGTTGATGTAGAAGAGACATGAAGAAGAGGGGACACATGTTGATGAAGAAGAGACATGAAGAAGAGGGGACACATGTTGATGTAGAGGGGACACATGTTGATGTAGAAGAGACATGAAGAAGAGGGGACACATGTTGATGAAGAAGAGACGTGAAGAAGAGGGGACACATGTTGATGTAGAAGAGACATGAAGAAGAGGGGACACATGTTGATGTAGAAGAGACATGAAGAAGAGGGGACACATGTTGATGTAGAAGAGACATGAAGAAGAGGGGACACATGTTGATGATGAAGAGACATGAAGAAGAGGGGACACATGTTGATGTAGAAGAGACATGAAGAAGAGGGGACACATGTTGATGAAGACGAGACTAGAAGAAGAGGGGACACATGTTGATGTAGAAGAGACATGAAGAAGAGGGGACACATGTTGATGTAGAAGAGACATGAAGAAGAGGGGACACATGTTGATGTAAAGAGACATGAAGAAGAGGGGACACATGTTGATGTAGAAGAGACATGAAGAGAGGGACACATGTTGATGTAGAAGAGACATGAAGAAGAGGGGACACATGTTGATGAAGAAGAGACATGAAGAAGAGGGACACATGTTGATGTAGAAGAGACATGAAGAAGAGGGGACACATGTTGATGTAGAAGAGACATGAAAGAGGGGACACATGTTGATGTAAAGAGACATGAGAAGAGGGGACACATGTTGATGTAGAAGAGACATGACCGTCAGGTTTCTGGGAGTTTGTTCCAGATGTTTGGAGCATAATAACTGAAAGTCTCCATGTTTAGTTCTGACTCTGGGGACAGTCAGCTGACCAGTCCCTGAAGACCTGAGAGTTCTGGATGGTTCATCATTTAGCAGGAGGTCAGAAATGTATTTTGGGCCTAAATCATTCAAAGCTTTATAAACCAGCAGCAATATTTTGATATCAATTCTTTGACACACAGGAAGCCAGTGTAAAGACTTCAGAACTGGACTGATCCACTTTCTTAGTGTTAGTGAGGAACCAGTGTAAAGACCTCAGAACTGGACTGATCCACTTTCTTAGTGTTAGTGAGGAACCAGTGTAAAGACTTCAGAACTGGACTGATCCACTTTCTTAGTGTTAGTGAGGAACCAGTGTAAAGACCTCAGAACTGGACTGATCCACTTTCTTAGTGTTAGTGAGGAACCAGTGTAAAGACTTCAGAACTGGACTGATCCACTTTCTTAGTGTTAGTGAGGAACCAGTGTAAAGACTTCAGAACTGGACTGATCCACTTTCTTAGTGTTAGTGAGGAACCAGTGTAAAGACTTCAGAACTGGACTGATCCACTTTCTGAGTGTCAGTGAGGAACCAGTGTAAAGACTTCAGAACTGGACTGATCCACTTTCTTAGTGTCAGTGAGGAACCAGTGTAACGACTTCAGAACTGGACTGATCCACTTTCTGAGTGTCAGTGAGGAACCAGTGTAAAGACTTCAGAACTGGACTGATCCACTTTCTTAGTGTCAGTGAGGAAACCAGTGTAAAGACCTCAGAACTGGACTGATCCACTTTCTTAGTGTTAGTGAGGAACCAGTGTAAAGACTTCAGAACTGGACTGATCCACTTTCTTAGTGTTAGTGAGGAACCAGTGTAAAGACTTCAGAACTGGACTGATCCACTTTCTTAGTGTTAGTGAGGAACCAGTGTAAAGACCTCAGAACAGGACTGATCCACTTTCTTAGTGTTAGTGAGGAACCAGTGTAAAGACTTCAGAACTGGACTGATCCACTTTCTGAGTGTTAGTGAGGAACCAGTGTAAAGACTTCAGAACTGGACTGATCCACTTTCTTAGTGTCAGTGAGGAACCAGTGTAACGACTTCAGAACTGGACTGATCCACTTTCTGAGTGTCAGTGAGGAACCAGTGTAAAGACTTCAGAACTGGACTGATCCACTTTCTTAGTGTCAGTGAGGAACCAGTGTAAAGACCTCAGAACTGGACTGATCCACTTTCTTAGTGTTAGTGAGGAACCAGTGTAAAGACTTCAGAACTGGACTGATCCACTTTCTTAGTGTTAGTGAGGAACCAGTGTAAAGACTTCAGAACTGGACTGATCCACTTTCTTAGTGTTAGTGAGGAACCAGTGTAAAGACTTCAGAACTGGACTGATCCACTTTCTTAGTGTTAGTGAGGAACCAGTGTAAAGACTTCAGAACTGGACTGATCCACTTTCTTAGTGTTAGTGAGGAACCAGTGTAAAGACCTCAGAACAGGACTGATCCACTTTCTTAGTGTTAGTGAGGAACCAGTGTAAAGACTTCAGAACTGGACTGATCCACTTTCTGAGTGTTAGTGAGGAACCAGTGTAAAGACCTCAGAACAGGACTGATCCACTTTCTGAGTGTCAGTGAGGAACCAGTGTAAAGACTTCAGAACTGGACTGATCCACTTTCTTAGTGTTAGTGAGGAACCAGTGTAAAGACCTCAGAACTGGACTGATCCACTTTCTTAGTGTTAGTGAGGAACCAGTGTAAAGACTTCAGAACTGGACTGATCCACTTTCTTAGTGTTAGTGAGGAACCAGTGTAAAGACCTCAGAACTGGACTGATCCACTTTCTTAGTGTTAGTGAGGAACCAGTGTAAAGACTTCAGAACTGGACTGATCCACTTTCTTAGTGTTAGTGAGGAACCAGTGTAAAGACTTCAGAACTGGACTGATCCACTTTCTGAGTGTCAGTGAGGAACCAGTGTAAAGACTTCAGAACTGGACTGATCCACTTTCTGAGTGTCAGTGAGGAACCAGTGTAAAGACTTCAGAACTGGACTGATCCACTTTCTTAGTGTTAGTGAGGAACCAGTGTAAAGACCTCAGAACTGGACTGATCCACTTTCTTAGTGTTAGTGAGGAACCAGTGTAAAGACTTCAGAACTGGACTGATCCACTTTCTTAGTGTTAGTGAGGAACCAGTGTAAAGACCTCAGAACTGGACTGATCCACTTTCTTAGTGTTAGTGAGGAACCAGTGTAAAGACTTCAGAACTGGACTGATCCACTTTCTGAGTGTCAGTGAGGAACCAGTGTAAAGACTTCAGAACTGGACTGATCCACTTTCTTAGTGTCATTGAGGAACCAGTGTAAAGACTTCAGAACTGGACTGATCCACTTTCTTAGTGTTAGTGAGGAACCAGTGGTAAAGACCTCAGAACTGGACTGATCCACTTTCTTAGTGTTAGTGAGGAACCAGTGTAAAGACTTCAGAACTGGACTGATCCACTTTCTTAGTGTTAGTGAGGAACCAGTGTAAAGACCTCAGAACTGGACTGATCCACTTTCTTAGTGTTAGTGAGGAACCATGTAAAGACTTCAGAACTGGACTGATCCACTTTCTTAGTGTTAGTGAGGAACCAGTGTAAAGACCTCAGAACTGGACTGATCCACTTTCTTAGTGTTAGTGAGGAAACCAGTGTAAAGACTCAGAACTGGACTGATCCACTTCTTAGTGTCAGTGAGGAACCAGTGTAAAGACCTCAGAACTGGACTGATCCACTTTCTTAGTGTTAGTGAGGAACCAGTGTAAAGACTTCAGAACTGGACTGATCCACTTTCTTAGTGTTAGTGAGGAACCAGTGTAAAGACTTCAGAACTGGACTGATCCACTTTCTTAGTGTTAGTGAGGAACCAGTGTAAAGACTTCAGAACTGGACTGATCCACTTTCTTAGTGTTAGTGAGGAACCAGTGTAAAGACTTCAGAACTGGACTGATCCACTTTCTTAGTGTTAGTGAGGAACCAGTGTAAAGACCTCAGAACAGGACTGATCCACTTTCTTAGTGTTAGTGAGGAACCAGTGTAAAGACTTCAGAACTGGACTGATCCACTTTCTGAGTGTTAGTGAGGAACCAGTGTAAAGACCTCAGAACAGGACTGATCCACTTTCTGAGTGTCAGTGAGGAACCAGTGTAAAGACTTCAGAACTGGACTGATCCACTTTCTTAGTGTTAGTGAGGAACCAGTGTAAAGACCTCAGAACTGGACTGATCCACTTTCTTAGTGTTAGTGAGGAACCAGTGTAAAGACTTCAGAACTGGACTGATCCACTTTCTTAGTGTTAGTGAGGAACCAGTGTAAAGACCTCAGAACTGGACTGATCCACTTTCTTAGTGTTAGTGAGGAACCAGTGTAAAGACTTCAGAACTGGACTGATCCACTTTCTTAGTGTTAGTGAGGAACCAGTGTAAAGACTTCAGAACTGGACTGATCCACTTTCTGAGTGTCAGTGAGGAACCAGTGTAAAGACTTCAGAACTGGACTGATCCACTTTCTGAGTGTCAGTGAGGAACCAGTGTAAAGACTTCAGAACTGGACTGATCCACTTTCTTAGTGTTAGTGAGGAACCAGTGTAAAGACCTCAGAACTGGACTGATCCACTTTCTTAGTGTTAGTGAGGAACCAGTGTAAAGACTTCAGAACTGGACTGATCCACTTTCTTAGTGTTAGTGAGGAACCAGTGTAAAGACCTCAGAACTGGACTGATCCACTTTCTTAGTGTTAGTGAGGAACCAGTGTAAAGACTTCAGAACTGGACTGATCCACTTTCTGAGTGTCAGTGAGGAACCAGTGTAAAGACTTCAGAACTGGACTGATCCACTTTCTTAGTGTCAGTGAGGAACCAGTGTAAAGACTTCAGAACTGGACTGATCCACTTTCTTAGTGTTAGTGAGGAACCAGTGTAAAGACCTCAGAACTGGACTGATCCACTTTCTTAGTGTTAGTGAGGAACCAGTGTAAAGACTTCAGAACTGGACTGATCCACTTTCTTAGTGTTAGTGAGGAACCAGTGTAAAGACCTCAGAAACTGGACTGATCCACTTTCTTAGTGTTAGTGAGGAACCAGTGTAAAGACTTCAGAACTGGACTGATCCACTTTCTTAGTGTTAGTGAGGAACCAGTGTAAAGACCTCAGAACTGGACTGATCCACTTTCTTAGTGTTAGTGAGGAACCAGTGTAAAGACCCCAGAACTGGACTGATCCACTTTCTTAGTGTCAGTGAGGAACCAGTGTAAAGACTTCAGAACTGGACTGATCCACTTTCTTAGTGTTAGTGAGGAACCAGTGTAAAGACTTCAGAACTGGACTGATCCACTTTCTTAGTGTTAGTGAGGAACCAGTGTAAAGACTTCAGAACTGGACTGATCCACTTTCTGAGTGTCAGTGAGGAACCAGTGTAAAGACTTCAGAACTGGACTGATCCACTTTCTTAGTGTCAGTGAGGAACCAGTGTAAAGACCTCAGAACTGGACTGATCCACTTTCTGAGTGTTAGTGAGGAACCAGTGTAAAGACTTCAGAACTGGACTGATCCACTTTCTGAGTGTTAGTGAGGAACCAGTGTAAAGACCTCAGAACAGGACTGATCCACTTTCTTAGTGTTAGAGAGGAACCAGTGTAAAGACCTCAGAACTGGACTGATCCACTTCCTGAGTGTTAGTGAGGACTCGGAGGAGAGAGGAGGCGCTCGGAGAGTTCCTCTCAGAGGTCGGAGCATGTTTTCCCTTCCTGTCGAGGGGGGGGGGGGGCGGAGGCGGCGGGGGGGGGGCCTCTGGGAGCCGTTTGAGGCCCCAAAGCACAGCAGATCCCAATCAGGCTGACAGGACAGGTGGTGGTTCCCCGGACCCCCAGCGTACACCTTTAACTGCCCGAGGAATCACTCTCCAAACATCCTCTGTGTTTCTGAGGAGCTGCAGACTGAAGACAGGATCACTGAGAGGTGTGGGGGCCAATGGGATTCACTCAGACCAGGAAGAGACTCAACAAGACTACAGAAAAACACACAATGACTACAAAACGGAGCAAAAGAAGCAAAGAACAGAAACAAAAACAGCAATACATTATAGAGACAAGGAATGAGTACAAAGACACAATGAAAGTCATGTAGAAAAAAACTACAGAGAGACAGTGACTGAAAACTGGAACTAAATGACCACAAGCTGCACCACTGAAGTGTGAGTGTCCGGCTCCTGTGTGCGCTAAGAAAAGCAGTTTGGTGTTTCTATCGTGGAGATGTAATATTGGAAAGAGTGATTTCACAAAATGCAATAATAAAAACATCACAGACAAACGTTCACAAATAAAAGCTGTTCACTACAAAGTCTTCTCAATTGACAGAGACTTACAGATCCTGGCCTTCTTTTAATCCCAGTTCTTATTATTGAATGCAAATAATAATAAATTGAGTTTGGAGAATAATATAAACAACTCCACAGTCCAAATTGTTTTTAACCTCGACACAGGAAGCGCACACCACAGCTGATCCACTCCAAAAAGTGAGAATTTAGAAAGAAAAGTAAGAAATAGGGAGGTGTGTGGCGCAGTGGTTAGTGCGTTGGTGTTGGGATCAGGGGAGCACAGGTTCAAACCCCACTGCAGTCAGCATGTCGTTGTGTCCCTGAGACACTTCACCCCAAACTGCTCCTGTGGGGATTGTCCACAGTATTGAGTATGTAAGTCGCATGTCGTGTAAAAATATGAAAAAGTCAGGAATTTTGAAAGAGTAAGATTTTTGGAATACAAATTCGAAAAGTTGAAAAGAAAATCGCAGTTTTGAAAAAAGTTTGAATTTGATAAAAAGTCAGATTTTTTTCAAAAAAGTCAGTATTTGGAAAAAAGTAAGAAATATGTTAAAAGTCAGGAATTTGAAGATTTGAAGATTTTGGAGGAAAAAGTCAGAATTTTAATAAAAAGTAAAAAAAAAGTTCTTATGAAGCAGATTGAGGCAGGCGTACAGATTCACACTTAAAGTCTTATCCTACAGAACAGAACAGAGATAACATCTGATGCTTTCACAACACACACTATCTGCTCTTTTTAAATCCTAGTACTCCACAAAACGTTGAAATGTAACTGTAATCAGATTACATCTTTTACCTTTATTGTATCCTACCAGTACATGTAATCCATTACCACGTGAACTCTCCTCAGTACAAACAGCAGCATGATATATTTTAATGTCATTTTTCCATGACTTCCCGTCAACAGGGCTTCTCTCCGTTGCTCGGGAAAATGTTTTAAAAAATATCTCATAAAGCAGATTCAGGCAGTATAGATATGATCTTTTTAGGTTTGACTAACACTGTAATCCTGCTGTAAACATGTGACCCATTTCTCCCAGGCAGCTCGTCCACATAATGAAACTCTCCTCAGTACAAACAGCAGCATGATATATATTGATGTCATTTTTTCCATGACTTCCCGTCAGCAGTGATTCTCTCCGTTGCTCCGCAGTGACCTCTGACCCCTCACCCTGCCCCCCCGGTGGTGATTTATCCCTCTGACACGCCAGCAGCTGTGTCTCCGTGTGGGCCGATATTAGCCGTGACTAATCGATAACAGACTTCAAAAAACACCAGGCGTGAGATCTGGAGGGAATACAGAAACACAGCCGCTCTGACACCGGACACCAGGAGCAGCAGGAGGTTCACACAAAATATATTACCATCTAGTTCAGACTCACACTCAGTAGTTTCTTTTTATGTATATCTTCTTATCTGACTTTTCTTTTTCTTAATTTCCTTTATTTTAACTTTTTTGCTTCTGGTGTGAAAAAGGGATTCCTAATTATTTAGTAAGTTAATAATTATTTTCTATATCCTTTAAACTGCCATACGTATCAGTATTGTCTCGATTTAGAGTCAGATGTATGTTTGACTTTCTTCTCTCCTCTGTTTATCTCATTTTTATTATTCTTAAATTGGGAATGTTGGGGTCAAAATAAAACATTTTTAAGTTCCTTTTTGAATATTAAAGATAGCATTTATGTGGTTTTCTAATCTGCAATGTACCTTCTTGTTTTACAATGCGTGGACCCTTTGTTATACTTTCACTACCCTCAAATTAAGACGGAAATAACACATTTTTATTCTTCCATTTCCTCCATACATCACTGACCCATCTTTAGCACAATGTGCACATATGTGTCACAACTGCGTGTCTGTTTCCCTCTCTGTCAGGACGTGCCTCATGGGAATCAGAGACAATAACAAGTATTATTTGATAAAATATATTTTATTTAAAACTTTGGGGACAAAAAGACAAAAGTTTCCAAACAAATGCACGGCATCTCTGAAACTCACATTTCTAAATCAAGTATAAATAGTCTCTTCATCGTGTGATCCAGCATGTGTGTGAGTGTGAGTGTGAGTGTGAGTGTGAGTGTGTGAGTGTGAGTGTGTGAGTGTGAGTGTGTGTGTGTTATGTGACTCTTCCCTGAGAAAGTCTTTGAGGATGTTCAGGTTTTTAAATCATTCTCCTGTCAGCGTCTCACTCTCAGCGTCTCACTGTCAGCGTCTCACTCTCAGCGTCTCACTCTCAGCGTCTCACTCTCAGCGCAGCGAGCCCTCTCATCTTTAAACACTCTCTGCCGTCCTTTATCTGCAAACACATGAAATATCTCAGTCAGATAAACATGAAGAAATATAAACTTTAAGTGAACCACAAGTCAGGAAAAGATGCAAACAGAATGAGGTCAAATGCACGAGAAGTGATTTTATTTTCTAAGAGAAATAAAGACACAATAAATCTAATGGTTCTGTCACATTAAGGGTCAAAGCCAAGAGGAAGCTGCTAATGATGTTCTATATCACAAAAAACACGTGTGTGTGAGGAATGTACATTAACTGCAAACATGTGCATTTAAAAGCACATTTTACTCGCACAATCTTCCAAAAGTGCATTTTACACTCCAAAGCTTAAAGGTAGGGTAGGTAATTTTGAGAAACCGGCTCGAGATCGCTAGAATTTGAAAATACACAACCGGAGAAAATCTGCCACTTCCTCACAGAGCCCCTCCTCCAACACACACGAGCGCGCACATGACCAATGAGGGCACGAGATAAGTTTGTGCACAGATGGAAGGCTGACAGGCAGGTAGGCCATCCAGTTATTTTAGCCGGGCCGGCTCAGATGATTGGTCGTGCTTTTTACAGTACTACGGCTTCCACAGATGATATTTCTTTATGGATTTGTTGTCAAAGCACTTCAGATATTCATTGCTATCGGGATGTTAAGAGCATTCCATGGAATATAACAAAAAGTGTATCTCGAGCCGGTTCCTCAAACTTACCTACCCCACCTTTAATAACTGTGAAGTCACGATTGGAAGATAAAAGCTGGATCAAACTGCAGAACATCTTGAAAAGCTTCATCAAGAATACAGAAGCCTGCTGATGAGCCTGTCATGTGTTAGAGCCACTCACTTTCATATTCACATGTAATGATCTGCTCTGTATTTGAATCCACTTGGCCGTGCAGTAAACCCTTCACCCTGACTTGAGGCGCAGATGGCCCACATTCATTTCCAGAGGCAAGAGAAAGCTAATGATGTTGTATCTCAGATTATGCTTTGCACTAAACTAGAGCTAAAAAAGAGAATACAGAAACAGGAATGTGAGGAATGTACATGGACAGCAAACATGTGCCGTGCGTAAAAGCACTTTTTTTACGCACAAAAATCCTAAAAATAAGTGCTTTTTACGCATAAAACCCTCTGGTTGCTCAGGCAGAAGTTGCAGATGCTGCCCAAAATTCATTTCCAAAGTCAAGAGAAAGCTACTAAATATGTTGTATATCAGATTATGCTTTGCACTGAAGTCAATTTCAAAAAGAGAATACAAAACACGTGTGTCTGTGAGGAATGTACCGTGCACAAAAAACTACAGAAAAAGTGCCTTTTACGCATAAAATCGGTTCTGATTCCGGTAACCCTCACCCCTTTCCTCTGGCTGCTCAGGCAGAAGGTGCAGATGCCCCTCATTAATGTCCAAAAGCAAGAGAAAGCTTTGATGTTGTATCTCAGATTATGCTTAAGAAATTAAGTTAAAAAAGCGAATACAAAAACATGTGTGTCTGTGAGGAATGTACCATTACGCACACAATACTACAGAAAAGGCGCTTTTTTACGCACACAAATCCCCCCCAAAAGAAGCGCTTTTCACGCATCAAATCGGTTCTGATTCCGGTAAACCTCACCCCTTTCCTCTGGCTGCTCAGGCAGAAGGTGCAGATGCTGCGCGGCTGCAGCGCTCCGCTCTCTCTCGGCGCATTCCCATGCAGGCACGGCTGTCCCTCCGCGCCTCCGTCCCCCAGCAGCAGCACGTTGGCCAGGTGAGAGATGTAGCTGGAGGCCAGGCGCAGAGTCTCGATCTTGGAGAGCTTCCGGTCCACCGGCTCCGTGGGGATGAGGCTCCGCAGGGAAGTGAAGGCGGAGTTCACGCTCTGCGTCCGGCCGCGCTCCCGAGCGTTCGCCGCGCTCCTCTGCTGCACAACCACCGGCATCTCGGCGCTCAGCCTGCGGGAAATCCTGCTCCTTTTCCCGCAGTAGCTCTGCTCCGAGCCGCCGCCGTCGCTCTGGTTCTCCTCCTCATCCTCCTCAGAGGTGACGACGTCAGAGTAAAGTAAGTGTGACGCCATGGGCCGCAGCATGGTGGCGAAAGTCATGTTTAATACAAAATAAAAAGTCCCGGTGCCAAAATCCTCCGTTTGATCACCGAGAGCAGAAGCAGAGAGGATCCGACATCCCGGTACCGGCTGCAGGAGACCCGGGGTATGAGTGTTGTTGAATGTGAGAGACCCTCCTCGCGCTCTCTGCAGACTGTATGACTGATACCTGGCAGAGGCTCTTATAGCCGGGGGGAGGGGCTGCTCTCTGCGGGACAAACTCACTCTTAGGCCTACTCCTCAGAACTCTGTGGAAAGATTACTGTGTTGAAAGATAAAGACTCAAATAGAGAACACAAGTTATACTTTACGTGAGTATTACCACAACGCACTGTTTAAGGTACAAGAAAGTACAATTATTACTAAAAGTGCTCAACAAAAATAATACTGAATGTGTATCAAAACGTTTCTCGTCTACAGCAGTAACATGCTGCTTGATGCAACAATATTAACCATCTAATAATGTAATATATATAATATATGGAGGCCTTTCTTCTGCAGCGTTACTCTTCCACCTCGGATGTTAATCCACTATTCTTATATGCACCATACTGAACTTTTCCTCATGTAGTCATATGAACAGTCTTGGTGCTGTTGCTTTTAAGGTGGATTTTATTTGTAACTAACATTTATGCAAATGATATAATGCTACACAGGAAATATTGGTGAGTATTGTTTCCAGAGTAATTACTATTTTGCTCTGAAATAGTGATATTTAATCATTTTGGAGTGTATTTATTACTCATAGCTTCTAGAGTGCGATCAAAAATGCAGAGTCAATTCTACTGGAGTTAAACCATGACCACGCTGTCACGGAGGTGATCTCTGGGGCCATAGATCTCGGTCTCCGTTACGGATTATATAGCTTCATTATTGGCGAAGTATATTCATTTGTTCCACGCTAAAACATTGCACAGGAAGCATGTGATTATATGTCATTCATGCATCTATTTGTCACGATCTGTCTATGTTTTAGTTTGTCTGTCTCTGTTTCCTGTTTTAGTTTGAAAAGTGTTCCCCCTCCCGTCTTGTCTGTTCATGATTGCGTTCACCTGGTGCTCTGTGTTTCTCCTCCCTCCTCACCTGTGTCTTGTTGGTTTGATTAGTCCTGTGTCTGTGTGTGTGTGTGTGTGTGTGTGTGTGTGTGTGTGTGTGTGTGTGTGTGTGTGTGTGTGTGTGTGTGTGTGTGTGTGTGTGTGTGTGTGTGTGTGTGTGTGTGTGGTGTGTGTGTGTGTGTGTGTGTGTGTGTGTGTGTGTGTGTGTGTGTGTGTGTGTGTGTGTGTGTGTGTTCCTTGGTGCTGGTGACTGTGTTCACGTGAGACAGTCATATTGAGGCTGTGTATCCTGTACCACAAAGAGGAATAAATGCCCACACCGGGTTGTATTTGAACTCTCTGCCTCTGCCTCCTTGCTTGGTTGGGCCGCTCAATGGTCAGCTTCACACACGCCCATGTTCCTTAAGCACTTTGGTTTATTGACCTTTTTTATTGTAAAGATCATTATGGTTCATTTATTCTATTCTGAGTCAAATTACCTTCTGTTGGGAGTAAAATGGCAGTAGAGTTGTTTTTAATATACACTACATAGAGTACATACCCATTAAGCAGAGTCAAATCTAAGCACATAATAGAGTCAAATGAACTCTAAAAATACAACTCTGAACAAAGAGTACATTTTACTCTATATAGGTTGGGACCAAATGTTATATTTTTAGAGTCAAATTTTCTTCAATTTGAGTCAATTTTACTCAGAGAAATGTACTGTGTACTGAATGCATCTGATTTTCTAAACTGATCAAATGTCAGGAAAGTAATGGAAACTAAATCTATAAGTCTTGGAGTATAAAATACTACCAAAAGGATTTGCCAATAAATGAAGTCAAGTAGCTTTAACTTCAGTACGAGGTTCGGTTTCAGGATGAAAGCAGAGGCGTCTCCTGGACCTGAAACACTCGGGGCTCAGAGGCGTCTCCTGGACCTGAAACACTCGGGGCTCAGAGGGCGTCTCCTGGACCTGAAACACTCGGGGCTCAGATGAGGGCGGTCTCCTGGACCTGAAACACTTCGGGGCTCAGAGGCGATCTCCTGGACCTGAAACACTCGGGGCTCAGAGGCGTCTCCTGGACCTGAAACACTACGGGGCTCAGAGGCGTCTCCTGGACCTGAAACATTCGGGGCTCAGAGGCTCTCCTGGACCTGAAACACTCGGGCTCAGAGGCGTCTCCTGGACCTGAAACACTCGGGGCTCAGAGGCGTCTCCTGGACCCTGAAACACTCAGGGCTACAGAGGGCTCTCCTGGACCTGAACACTCGGGGGCTCAGAGGCGTCTCCTGGACCTGAACACTCGGGGGCTCAGAGGCGTCTCCTGGACCTGAAACACATACGGGGCTCAGAGGCGTCTCCTGGACCTGAAACACTCGGGGCTCAGAGGCGTCTCCTGGACCTGAAACACTCGGGGCTCAGAGGCGTCTCCTGGACCTGAAACAGGCGGGGCTCAGAGGCGTCTCCTGGACCTGAAACACTCGGGCTCAGAGGCGTCTCCTGGACCTGAAACACTCGGGCTCAGAGGCGTTCTCCTGGACCTGAAAAACACTCGGGCTCAGAGGCGTCTCCTGGACCTGAAACACTCGGGGGCTCAGAGGCGTCTCCTGGACCTGAACACACTCGGGGCTCAGAGGCGTCTCCTGGTACCTGACAACACTCGGGGCTCAGAGGCGTCTCCTGGACCTGAAACCTCGGGGCTCAGAGGCGTCTCCTGGACCTGAAACACTCGGGGCTCAGAGGGCGTCTCCTGGACCTGAAACACTCGCGGGCTCAGAGGCGTCTCCTGAACCTGAAACACTCGGGGCTCAGAGGCGTCTCCTGAACCTGAAAAACACTCGGGCTCAGAGGCGTCCTCCTGACCTGAAACATTCGGGGCTCAGAGGCGTCTCCTGGACCTGAAACACTCGGGGCTCAGAGGCGTCTCCTGGACCTGAAACACTCGGGGCTCAGAGGCGTCTCCTGGACCTGAAACATTCGGGGCTCAGAGGCGTCTCCTGGACCTGAAACACTCGGGGCTCAGAGGCGTCTCCTGGACCTGAAACACTCGGGGCTCAGAGGCGTCTCCTGGACCTGAAACACTCGGGGCTCAGAGGCGTCTCCTGGACCTGAAACACTCGGGGCTCTGAGGCGTCTCCTGGACCTGAAACACTCGGGCTCAGAGGCGTCTCCTGGACCTGAAACACTCGGGGCTCAGAGGCGTCTCCTGGACCTGAAACACTCGGGGCTCAGAGGCGTCTCCTGGACCTGAAACACTCGGGGCTCAGAGGCGTCTCCCTGGACCTGAAACACGCGGGGCTCAGAGGCGTCTCCTGGACCTGAAACACTCGGGGCTCAGAGGCGTCTCCTGGACCTGAAACATTCGGGGCTCAGAGGCGTCTCCTGGACCTGAAACACTCGGGGCTCAGAGGCGTCTCCTGAACCTGAAACACTCGGGGCTCAGAGGCGTCTCCTGAACCTGAAACACTCGGGGCTCAGAGGCGTCTCCTGGACCTGAAACATTCGGGGCTCAGAGGCGTCTCCTGGACCTGAAACACTCGGGGCTCAGAGGCGTCTCCTGGACCTGAAACACTCGGGGCTCAGAGGCGTCTCCTGGACCTGAAACACTCGGGGCTCAGAGGCGTCTCCTGGACCTGAAACACTCGGGGCTCAGAGGCGTCTCCTGGACCTGAAACACTCGGGGCTCAGAGGCGTCTCCTGGACCTGAAACACTCGGGGCTCAGAGGCGTCTCCTGGACCTGAAACACTCGGGCTCAGAGGCGTCTCCTGGACCTGAAACACTCGGGCTCAGAGGCGGCGCCAGAGATGGTCTTTTGGGGGTGCTGTGGGGTAGCTTGACGTTTCATAGAGGGTGCTCAAACATGTGGGGTTTCCCATTAAGGCACCGGGCGCTACAGAGGCATGTTCTACTGCAACACTCCCCACGCACGCGCGCGCACACACACACACACACACACACACACACACACACACACACACACACACACACACACACACACACACACACACACACACACACACACACACACACACACACACACACACACACACACACACACACACGCTCGACTGTTACAATGAAGGTTCGATAATCAGCTCACATATAGGCATATAGGTGTAAGCAGGGGTAAAGTGGGTGGACCTCACCTCCTCTAGGGGGGTCCCCATGTATTCTCTTATTTTTTAATAACTATAATGATCATATGAAGGAGTGCCTCGGAAATAATCTTTTACATAATTGGTGACCAAACCGTTTGAGACCCACTGAGATAACTTAGACTAAAGTGAACTATCTAAACCCTCAGAGAGTCCTTTAGCTCACTGAGTCCCTCAGTCTGAGAGGAGAGGACTCTCAGTCTGAGAGGAGAGGACTCTCAGTCTGTCAGGAGAGGACTCTCAGTCTGTCAGGAGAGGACTCTCAGACTGACAGGAGAGGACTCTCAGTCTGTCAGGAGAGGACTCTCAGTCTGAGAGGAGAGGACTCTCAGTCTGTCAGGAGAGGACTCTCAGTCTGTCAGGAGAGGACTCTCAGTCTGAGAGGAGAGGACTCTCAGTCTGTCAGGAGAGGACTCTCAGTCTGTCAGGAGAGGACTCTCAGTCTGTCAGGAGAGGACTCTCAGTCTGACAGGAGAGGACTCTCAGTCTGTCAGGAGAGGACTCTCAGTCTGAGAGGAGAGGACTCTCAGTCTGTCAGGAGAGGACTCTCAGTCTGTCAGGAGAGGACTCTCAGTCTGAGAGGAGAGGACTCTCAGTCTGTCAGGAGAGGACTCTCAGTCTGAGAGGAGAGGACTCTCAGTCTGTCAGGAGAGGACTCTCAGACTGACAGGAGAGGACTCTCAGTCTGTCAGGAGAGGACTCTCAGTCTGTCAGGAGAGGACTCTCAGTCTGACAGGAGAGGACTCTCAGTCTGTCAGGAGAGGACTCTCAGTCTGAGAGGAGAGGACTCTCAGTCTGTCAGGAGAGGACTCTCAGTCTGTCAGGAGAGGACTCTCAGTCTGTCAGGAGAGGACTCTCAGTCTGACAGGAGAGGACTCTCAGTCTGTCAGGAGAGGACTCTCAGTCTGAGAGGAGAGGACTCTCAGTCTGTCAGGAGAGGACTCTCAGTCTGTCAGGAGAGGACTCTCAGTCTGAGAGGAGAGGACTCTCAGTCTGTCAGGAGAGGACTCTCAGTCTGAGAGGAGAGGACTCTCAGTCTGTCAGGAGAGGACTCTCAGACTGACAGGAGAGGACTCTCAGTCTGTCAGGAGAGGACTCTCAGTCTGTCAGGAGAGGACTCTCAGTCTGACAGGAGAGGACTCTCAGTCTGTCAGGAGAGGACTCTCAGTCTGACAGGAGAGGACTCTCAGTCTGTCAGGAGAGGACTCTCAGTCTGAGAGGAGAGGACTCTCAGTCTGTCAGGAGAGGACTCTCAGTCTGTCAGGAGAGGACTCTCAGTCTGAGAGGAGAGGACTCTCAGTCTGTCAGGAGAGGACTCTCAGTCTGACAGGAGAGGACTCTCAGTCTGTCAGGAGAGGACTCTCAGTCTGAGAGGAGAGGACTCTCAGTCTGTCAGGAGAGGACTCTCAGTCTGTCAGGAGAGGACTCTCAGTCTGTCAGGAGAGGACTCTCAGTCTGTCAGGAGAGGACTCTCAGTCTGAGAGGAGAGGACTCTCAGTCTGTCAGGAGAGGACTCTCAGTCTGTCAGGAGAGGACTCTCAGTCTGAGAGGAGAGGACTCTCAGTCTGTCAGGAGAGGACTCTCAGTCTGTCAGGAGAGGACTCTCAGTCTGACAGGAGAGGACTCTCAATCTGAGAGGAGAGGACTCTCAGTCTGTCAGGAGAGGACTCTCAGTCTGTCAGGAGAGGACTCTCAGTCTGACAGGAGAGGACTCTCAGTCTGTCAGGAGAGGACTCTCAGTCTGTCAGGAGAGGACTCTCAATCTGAGAGGAGAGGACTCTCAGTCTGTCAGGAGAGGACTCTCAGTCTGTCAGGAGAGGACTCTCAGTCTGACAGGAGAGGACTCTCAGTCTGTCAGGAGAGGACTCTCAGTCTGTCAGGAGAGGACTCTCAGTCTGTCAGGAGAGGACTCTCAGTCTGTCAGGAGAGGACTCTCAGTCTGACAGGAGAGGACTCTCAGTCTGTCAGGAGAGGACTCTCAGTCTGACAGGAGAGGACTCTCAGTCTGTCAGGAGAGGACTCTCCTCCAGCTTGTTGTGGAAACAGCTCCTTATGTCCGTTAGCGCAGCTAGCTAACCAGATGCTAACAACACGGTCCCTGCTGGCACCGGTGCGCTCTCTCTCTCTCTCTCTGGTGTCTTGCCTCTGTTGCATTCACTGAACACGGGAAACTACAACCCTGCCGTCCTCTCTAGTGTCATGATGAGGTTCAGGTGAAGCACGGTGAATGTATTTTATTTCTGAGGGACAGTCGAGGCCAGGCGACGCCACTGCATGGAAGTAAATGTGCAAAATGTAAAAGTATTTTAGTTTGTGCTTCTGTTATTTACTGAAGGAGCAGAGCCTTGTTAGTTGTTCCTCCTGACAGTCTGATACTTCCTCTTCCTCCTCCTCCTCCTCCTCCTCCTCCTCCTCCTCCTCCTCCTCCTCCTCCTCCTCATCTGGCACAGATGTCACGCTCCCTCAGCAGTCGTCTGAGTGAGCTCCGGATCTGAAGCTGTGAGGATTTCTCTCTCCGAACAAAAACCTGCTTCAACCGGATCAGGAGAAGTGAGTCCTCGAGTGGAACCAATGGGAGCGGCCGATTACAGACCCTTCACTTCAGAGGCTGGGGGCTAATGGAGGACATGCTACGGGATTACTGTCTCATACATAAAGAGAGATACTGTTACATTTCTACATGTGTGGATTAAAAACTACAAAAGAATGTGTTTTGTGTTCAAGTTCTCTATATATATATATATAATTATATATATATATCTATATATATATAGATATATATGCACACCTTGCATTTGCAGATGATTAGGAGTCAATCTCAGTTCAGCTTAAACTGATGAAATGTTATGAAACAAAATGTATGAATGTATTTGATGTGGATAAATTATTATGCTATAATATAAATACTTTATATAATTTAATAGATAGATGAACTCAGACGCTTGCTAACAAACATCAGGTAGGATTTTCTGTGAAATGGCAAGAGGGTGGAAAGGGACCTATATTTTTCCTTAGTTTTTTCTTTTTGTATTATTGTCTGTATAATGTGTTTCTGTGTTTGTGTGTTTGTGAGGGCAACAAGAAAACAATAAAACGTGTTGTTGCTTATTTAAAACTTTTTTTTTTATATTCACATTATGCGCCATGCCTTGTTTTAACATTAGGACATGTTTGTCATTAGGATCAATAAAGTCAATCTTATCTTATCTTTGTAATGACTGTTCTTAAAGGTCATTTCTCATAATGTGTTTCTGCACTATTTCAGAATGCTCTGCCTTTTGTTACGCACTTTGACTCGCCTTGCCTTTGAAGGTTCTGTATAATTAAACGTTCCCTCTCCTCAATCAGTTTGATCAATCAGCTGATCCCTCTTTTCCTCACATCCACACATCCCCTGTGAAAAAGGATCAAATTGTATTTCAAGGTCGTTGTAGCGCGTTTGCACCTGTCGGCCACCGAAACAAACAGACCTATACAATATGAAATAAACATCATTGGAAATATTAAGAGCGCACAATCAAAAAAACTGGAGAGAATGTCCTGGTAGGAGAGCAAGGACTGGTTGATGGTTGGATAATACTATCAGGATCATTCAGACTTTAAAGTTTAATTAAATTGACTAGAAAAGAAATGCATTTGTTTGACAGAGTGTGCCATGAAGCAGGTGACAGGGAAACACCAATATCAATATTTTAGGCAGTGGAAAAGTGTTCCTAAAATCAGAAATCATAAAACTGGAACAGATTGACCCTGAAGAGAGACTCAGTGAAATGTATTTGTATTTATTTGTATTTCCAGCCCAAAATCTGCAAAAGCAAAAGCATGGTCCTATTTTCGTCTTTTTCTTACGTCTTATTTTCGTTTAGATTTAGGTCTTTGTTATTTTTTGTTATACTCATCGATTTAACTTGTACATAAAGTATACAAATGTGCAATTTAAAAAGTAATGTTACGCTCTGGAGCAGTGGTTCCCAACCTGGGGGGCGCCAAAGATCGCAGGGGGGGCGCCAAAGATCGCAGGGGGCGCGCCAAAGATCGCAGGGGGGGCGCCAAAGATCGCAGGGGGGGGCGCCAAAGATCGCAGGGGGGGGCGCCAAAGATCGCAGGGGGGGCGCCAAAGATCGCAGGGGGCGCGCCAAAGATCGCAGGGGGCGCGCCAAAGATCGCAGGGGGGGCGCCAAAGACCGCAGGGGGCGCACCAAAGATCGCAGGGGGGCGTGCCAAAGATCGCAGGGGGCGCGCCAAAGAACGCAGGGGGCGTGCCAAAGATCGCAGGGGGGGCGCCAAAGATCGCAGGGGGCGCGCCAAAGATCGCAGGGGGGGGCGCCAAAGACCGCAGGGGGCGCACCAAAGATCGCAGGGGGGCGTGCCAAAGATCGCAGGGGGGCGTGCCAAAGATCGCAGGGGGCGCGCCAAAGATCGCAGGGGGCGCGCCAAAGATCGCAGGGGGCGCGCCAAAGATCGCAGGGGGGCGTGCCAAAGATCGCAGGGGGGGGCGCCAAAGATCGCAGGGGGCGCGCCAAAGATCGCAGGGGGGGCGCCAAAGATCGCAGGGGGCGCGCCAAAGATCGCAGGGGGCGCGCCAAAGATCGCAGGGGGGGCGCCAAAGATCGCAGGGGGCACGCCAAAGATCGCAGGGGGGGCGCCAGGCCTCAGGTGATTTGAGGCCAAATATCATATTTAGACTTTTTTTTTACATATAATTGTAACGCAATACATGATTGTCACTAAAAGCCTTGTCTCTACATTACAATAACATATACAAAATAATTGATTAATTAATTTGAATACAAATTCAAGTTAGTAGCTATTATAGGCATAAAAAGACAGAAATGTATAATTCTTTCTTTAATAGAAATGTTTCTTCTGCCCGTAAAGTGTCCAAACCAGGCTTTTCTGGATAAGTGCATTTTTTAAACATAGTCATTGTCCATGCCGGTGTCACATTATTTGTCACAGTTGCTCCGATCAGATCGGCCTCCTCCATTTTGTAGATTATTTACGACTTTTGAATCCACATAAATACATCGGCAAAATCCGGCTTACTTTGAACACGTGTTTTAAACAGTTTAATCCCTTTGTGAATCGTTTCCACTTGCGCTTTAATTTCTTCATACAGCGGGAATCCAAATGAATGAATCCTGAGTCCAATAACCATCAAAGTCGCTTCCATCCTCCTTTAACAACACACTTCACATTCATCCAGTTTGTGACAGGAGTTGTAGCATTTTGAGACTTTGAAACTTTAATTACCGCTGTGTGCCCCCCCTGTGTGTGTGTGTGTGTGTGGGGGGGGGGGGGGGGGGGGCGCAACTTCCAACAGAAGTCATTTGGGGGGGCTCTTGGGAAAAAAGGTTGGGAACCCCTGCTCTGGAGGATGAGGAAACAAACATTGCAATTCAGTATTACAAATTATAACATTAAAACTAAAAACTATTGCAAGAAAAAAATGTATTTAAATGAATTTAAAAAAAATGTGGAAGTACGGCTCGAACCATTTTAACTTGAGACCATCAGTAAGTATTCCATAAGTATTTTAGCTCAGTTTTATACTCCTTCTTTCTTTGTCATTTTGTTCTTAGAGCAACAACAACAACAACAACATAATAATGATAATAATAATAACAAATCAATAAATGATAATAATAATAAAGCTGCAGTGTTTTGTAGAGATGTTGCAGGACAGATACTGCATCACTAAATCTCATTTAAACTAAATTGATTTGTTCAGTCATCACGAATATTATATATATATATATATGTATGTTTATGTCTGCACCACGACACCAAGTCAAATTCCTCGTACGTGTCAACCTACCTGGTGATAAACCTGACTCTGACTACAGCAAACTGCGTGATAACAGCGTGAGAATTTACCCACGATCCATCAGTGATCCAGACCCCGAACACTTCCTGCTCCCTGAACCCCAGTAATCAGTTTAAACCCTGGGAGGTGAAAGCGTACCGAGCCACCGTGGAAACGCTCCGCCCGGCAACAGGTGCAGAATCTTTGTGGCGTCAGAAAGCCTTTGAGGGTCCGGTTACTTCACAGGAAGTCTCCTCACACGCGACGCCTCACAGGAGCAGAGAGTAAGAGGCCTTCAGGGCCCGTCGGTAAAAAGCTGCCCTCAGGGTCTGCCTTCATTTCCTCCACGGCGGATCATTGTGCTCTGTGTGCTCTGAGGTGATGTGTGGAGCTCCTACATTAATCTGCTAACATACATCCTTCCTCCAAGACAGCGGGGCGAGCTTCATAATGAGCCTCAAGGTCGGCAGCGACTACCAACATGTACGTCAAGAAGATAAAGAACAAAGCATATCATCATCATCGTCTCACAGGAGGTCAGGATGAAGGCTGGGTCTGCTTGTCTGTTAATGATCTTATATCCTGGAAACACCTCATTGAATATATCTGTAAAAGGAAAAAAACATCATATCCTTTGGTTATATCGAATCGTATCATATTGTTTATATCGTATCGTATCATATTAGATCGTATCGTTTGTCAGCGAGATTACGCAAAAATGACTGCATTGATTTTAATGAAACTTGGGATAAAGCTGTAGCATCAGCCGAAGAAGAAGACAGCACAATTTGGAGGAGATCAGAATAGTGGATAAACAAATAACTTGGTAACATCGCGAGATATAGGGTTTTGTTTTGGGGCCTTTTGGGGCCTCCATGCACCGCTTTAGCTAATGTACAATTATGTTCTTATGGCAAGTAAGTGTGAGTGTTGCACGGCCAGATACGGCTCAGCTGACTCAGATAAGGAAATATATGATACATTATGATGTGATATGATATGAATGATAATGGCACACATCGACGTCTGCACTCACAGTGCCGCGGACTGTACTTAATGTTACTCTGATCCGGTTACTTATGTTGTGGCAGATATTTAAGTAAGCTTTCTTAATGTTATAATAGTCAGATTGCTCTGAAGATGGGAGGAGGGGATATTCTATTAATGTTCACGTTCAAACAGTCAGTTGATTTTTGCCGGCCGTCTTTCCTGCAACGGCAGTTTTTCTGTATTTCCTCTATCCTGTAATATGACTTGATAGCTTTAAACTCCGCACACGGAGCTCTGATTGGTCAGCAGGCGGTGCTTTCACTGAGTTGATCTCTTAGCCTGCAACCTAACCTGCTCCGGAGCAGGTTTGCTGCTCAGCATAAGTTACCATGGAGATCTAGCCCGCTAAAAAGAGAACCAGCGTCGTAGGACCGGAAAGCCCGAGTTTTCCCTGAAGTCAGCTAAGAGAACATCCGGCTTCGTAGTACAGGCCTCTGGTTTATAAATGGTTCTTAATGATTAATAAAGTGTTTACAAGCTAATTCATAACCTAATTATAAACCCTTTATGAATCCTTTATAAGGTCTTATTGTAAAGTGGTACCAATTATTATTACTATTATTTTCTCCTTTTCCGTCAATGGTGTGTTTATAGAGACATGTTTTGTTAACAATTATTATACTTTAAGTTTTGCATACCATGAACGGAACAAATAAAAAATGAAAAGAAATATCCTGGAAACACCTAATTGAATATCTGTAAAAGAAAAAAAAAACATCATATCCTTTGGTTATATCGTATCGTATCATATTGTTTCCTATCGTATCGTATCATATTAGATCGTATCGTGTGTCAGCGAGATTACGCAAAAATGACTGCATTGATTTTGATGAAACTTGGGATAAAGCTGTGGCATCAGCCGAAGAAGAAGACAGCACCATTTGGAGGAGATCAGAATAGTGGATAAACAAATAACTTGGTAACATTGTGAGATATAGGGTTTTGTTTTGGGGCCTTTGGGGCCTCCATGCACCGCTTTGCATGTTATTCACTGTAAGTGGAATATAATGATGTTCTTATGGCATCAGGGATTATAAAAGAAAAGTAAGTCATCAATCAGAGATTATTTGACACAAGTCGTAGGAGGCATTTATGTTTACAGGAGAGATTTAAAAGAGGTCGATGTATCCACTGAAGTCGCCTCATCTCTAAAACAATGAGTGACACTAGCAGAAACACTGAATAACAACAAGAGTCAATTCAAGGACGAAATCATTTCATCTGATTGCAGTTTAAAGATAGGAGAAGTAGTTTGGATGGAGGGATGGACCGTATGGATTTAATAACATCACCAAGAGATCATTTCAAGTCGTTTTTACACATTTTAATGCAGAAAATCATTATTATCATTATGACATTGCATATAATATCTTTAAATAAAACAGATACATGGGTAATACTTCTACTCTGATTGGTCGAAATGGTGAA